>NW_026849452.1:0-186554 GCF_030869305.1 Colletotrichum tamarilloi
AAAGTACTAGGGGTATTAAATAGAACTAAGGCTATACTTCTATTTTTTTTTATTCTACCTTTACTAGCTACTCGGGTAGTTCTCGATTTATTTATATAGTATTAATATATAATATTAATAAATACTCTTACTATCTTAATAAACTATTTTTTTAAAATTTTCTACCTTTTTAACTTTCCCTTTTATAAAGTTCAAAACTACGGATTATTAATAGTAATATTAAGTACTTAACACTACTACTTTATAAACCTATTACGTACCTAGCTAAGTTAACTACCTTTCTAAGTATAATAGCTTATAATAATAATATTAGAAATACCCTCGTTACTATTATTAAATAATATTAACCTTATAATATCTACCCTAATACTTTTAACTTTAACTTATATATATATATATATATATATATTCATTACCTCGTTTCCTTTATTAAAGTTAAAAAACGCTTCCCTCGCTATTTATTACTATTACCTTATTATTATTACCCTATTGCTATTACCTTATCGCTATTGCTATTAAATCGTCTACCTTAAATATATACTATTAAAATACTAAGACGCCTAGTTATTATTAACCCTTAGGGCTTCCTTAATAACTAGAAGTTCGATTTTATAAATATTATACTAAACGACCCCGAGCTATAAAAAGACTACTTTAATAAATATTATATTTATAATATTAATTTATAAAAAGTAAATAAATACATTATAATAAACGTTATTCTTATTAATACTTTTTTAATATAATAAAATAATATAAATAAGCTTAAATCTAATAATATAATTAAGAACTTAAAAAGAGTATAAGTAAGTATATTAAATAAGAATATTAATAAGGAGAGGTTATTATTAAATAAAATAAAAAGAGAAAATTAGGGGTAGTATTTGATTATTAACAAGGTAATTAATATATTATAATAGGATCGTTAATATTTTAAATTTAGTTAATATTAGTATTTAGTAACGGCTACGGCCGGCTATAGTTAGTTATAAAGTTTTATTACGTAATAAAAATACTTAATATTAACTTTAATAAACTAGCTTGCCTATAAAAGCGAAGATAGCCCCTAATAAGGCGGACCGGACCCTAAAGGGATAGAGTAGGTTCTTATTAAAATAATATTTTAACTAGTTAACTTCTTAACTAGTTATTTAATTAGTTATCTAAGTAATAGTTTATATATTAATAAGTTTATTTAGTTTAAATAGAAAGTAGCTTCAAATAATATTAAAAAATAATAAGAATAAAAAGAATTTTTCATAAGCTTTAATATAAATAATAATATTATAAAAGGGAACTCGAGGTAGATCGGAACGCTACTATATTAACCTAATAAACGTAACTTAAAATAAAGAGGGAAAAAGTAAAGTAGTAGGCGGAATCTGGGGCGCTAGGCTTTTAGGCCTAGTAGTTTAGTAGTTACGTACTTTATAGGGGGTCCGTTAAGTAACTAAGGCCTAGGAGCTAAGGGGCCCAGTGCCTAGCGCTATAATAATAAATATTAACCTATTTAGGCTTTTTTTAAAAACCTTCATATTACTATTAAAGTTTAGAACTTCTATAATAAAGGGCCGTATTTAATTATTATAACTAATTATTATAATTAATTATTATAGCTAATTTCTATTATTAACCTTTTTAATTAGCGCTACTACGTAAATATATTACTTAGCTTATTATTAATAAATAGCCTTACTAATCCTAAATTAAATAATAGTTTTTATATAAAAATTATTATATTATATTAAGCGCGTACTTAGGATATATTACGTATATTATATAATTAAAAAGTATACTATATTATATAATTTCTTTTGAAAGTATAATCTTATTAAGGTTGATTTTTTATATTTATAAAACTAAAAAAAAACTATTATATAAACTTTATAAGCCCTTTAGGGTCCGGTCTACCTTATTAAGGGCCATCTTCGCCTTTATAAATAAGCTAGTTTATTAAGGTTAATATAAAGTATTTTTATTACGTACTTTAATAAAACTTTATAACTAACTATAGCTAGTTATAGTTATTATTAAATATCAATAACCCCGCTATAATATATTAATCGCCCTCTAAATAACTAAAAACTACCCCTTATTTCTTATTTTTTTTTAATAATATTAAATTTCTTTTTTTAATCCTTTTTAATTTACTCTTATATAATAATTTTTAAAATATTAATAATACTCGGGAGTCGATTAAGTATTTTAAAGTTCTTATATAATAGTTTTTTTTCTAGCTTTATAAATATAAAAGATCGACCTTAACGGGATTACGCTTTTAAAAGAAATTATATAATATAATATACTTTTTAACTATATAATATATATAATATACCCTAAGTACGTAGTTAATATAATATAATAACTTTAATACGAAAACTACTATATAATTTAAGATAAATAAGTTATTTTTTACGTAATAGCGCTAGTTAAAAAGGTTAATAATAGAGGTTAGTTATAATAATTAGCTATAATAGTTAGTTATAATAATTAAAAGCGGCCCTTAACTATAGAGGTTCTAAACTTTAATAATAATATAGAGGTTTTTTTAAAAAGGGCTAAATAAGCTAATATTTATTACTTTTTAAAGCTTATAAAAATTCTTTTTATCTTTATCGTTTTTAATATTACCTAAAACTACTCTCTATTTAAACTAAATAAATTTACTAAATAAATTTATTAAATAAACTTATTAATATATAAATTATTACTCTATTTTTAATATATAATTAATAATTACCCTTTGGGGTCCGGTCCGCCTTATCAGGGGCAATCTTCGCTTTTATAAATAAGCTAGTCTATTAGGGTTAATATCGAGTATCTTTATTACGTAATAAACTTTATAACTAATAATAGTTAGCCGTAGCTATTATTAAATATTAACGATCCCGCTATAGTATATTAATTACTTTCTAAATAACTAAAAACTACCCCCTACTTTTTACTTTATTTAATAACTTTAGAATTTCCCTTTTAGTCTTTTTTAACTTATTTTTATATTACGTTTTTAAAATATTAATAATACTTTAGAATTAGTTAAGTATTTTAAAATTATTATATTATATAAGCTAGGTATTTATTAAGGTAATAATTATACTAATATATATTTTTTCGATTTTTAAGTTAATAATATTTAATTTATATTTTTTAAAACGGCCGTATTATAGTTCGGGGTTTTTTAATATAATATTTATGAAATCGAACTTCTAGTTATTAAA
The DNA here is from genome assembly GCF_030869305.1 of Colletotrichum tamarilloi. Classification (NCBI taxonomy): domain Eukaryota; kingdom Fungi; phylum Ascomycota; class Sordariomycetes; order Glomerellales; family Glomerellaceae; genus Colletotrichum; species Colletotrichum tamarilloi. The sequence goes on from NW_026849452.1 coordinate 3,219, forward strand.
GAAGCCCTAGGGGTTAATAATAATTATGCGTTTTAGTATTTTAATAGTATATATTTAAGAATAAGTAGACGATTTAATAATAATAGTAATATCGATAGTAATAGGGTAATAATAATAGGGTAATAATAATAAACAGTAAGGGAAGTAGCGTTTTTCGATTTTAATAAAGGAAACGAAGTAATAAATATATATATATATATACGAGTTTAAGTTAAAAACGTATATTAGTACTTATAAAGGTTAGTATTATTTTTAATAATAGCGACGACGGTATCTTTAATACTATACTATTATAAGCTACTATTACTTAGAGGGTAGTAAACTAAGCTAAGTAGGCAGCTTATAAGGTAATAATATCGGGCGCTTAATATCGCTATTAATAATCCGTAATTATAAACTTTATAAAAGGAAAAGTTAAAAAGTTAGAAAATTTAAAAAAAATAGTCTATTTAGATAATAAGAGTATTTATTAATACTATATATTAATATTATATAATTGATATTAAGAACTGCCTAAGTAATTAGTAAAAGTAAAATAAAAAAAAACGAATAATTAATAATTAATAAGCTAGAACTTTTTAAAAATATTTATTAATAAGTCTACCTTTTTTAGGCTAGGTGCCCTTAGTTAGTTTAATATTATACCTATTATAGCCCCCCTAATAGAGCAATCTGCCGGGGCCGTACCGTATATTACGTATTAGGGAAAACTGGGTATATTACGCTCTATACTTAATTACTAATTAAAACTCCTAACCTTCCCCCGCTTCTAGCTATTTAGAGGGCGAGCTATACCTACTCTAACGTATATAAAACCTCCTAGTACTAGCCTATATAAGTAGCTAGATCTTATATTATATACTCTTTCTTATTAAGGGTTAGGGGGCCCCTTATATATTCCCTTATATTTATAATATAGCCCGTATTAAAAGAATTTTTAACTCTATAAAATATAATTTTTAAATTAGTATTAATATATTAGATTTTAATATCTATATTAGCCCGGCTATTTATAGCGTTCGTACTATTACTTAGCTAAATTCTATACTATTAAAAAGTACTTTATTATTTCTTAAATATACTTATATTAGCTACGATAGCTATAGTATTAAACTAGCTAAAGAGGGCGCTTAGCCCGAGAGGGGTAGACTTATCGACGGGTATTTTTAGAGTTCTAGCCTACTAATTACTAACTATATACTAAGAGTAGAATAAGTTCTTATTAAAGTAATAGTTTATATATTAATAGGTTTATTTAGTAAATTTATTTAATAGATTTATTTGGTTTAAATAGAGAGTAGCTTTAGGTAATATTAAAAGTAATAAGGATAAAAAGAATTTTTACGAGCTCTAAGTAATAAATATTAACCTATTTAGCCCTTTTTTTAAAAACCTCTATATTACTATTAAAGTTTAGAACCTCTATAATTAAAAAAGGCTACCTCTAACTATTATAGCTAACTATTATAGCTAATTATTATAGCTAACCTCTATTATTAACCTTTCTAACCGGCGCTATTACTAAAAAGGGTAGTTTACTTATTCTAAATTATATAGCAGTTTTCGTATTAAAATTATTATATTACGTTAAGCGCGTACTTAAGATATATTATACGTATTATATAATTAAAAAGTATATTATATTATATAATTTCCCTTAAAAACGTGATCTTATTAAGGTCGATCTTTTATACCTATAAAGCCGGAAAAAAACTATTACATAGCTATTATAGCTAATATAAATATACTTAAAAATTAATAAAGTACTTTTTAATAATATAAAGTTTAGCTAAGTAATAGTATAAATACTATAAATAACTAGGCTAATATATACATTAAGATTTAATATATTAATATTAGTTTAAAAATTATATTTTATAAAATTAGAAATCTTTTTAATATAAGTTATATTATAAATATAAAAGAATATATAAGGGGCCCCCTAACCCTTAATAAAAAGGAGTATATAATATAAAATTTAACTACTTATATAAGCTAGTATTAAGAGGTTTTATATATATTAAAATAAATATAGCTCGCCTTTTAAATAAGTAGGGGAAGGTTAGGAATTATTTTAATTAGTAATTAAGTATAGAGCGTAATATACTTAGGTTTCCTTAATACGTAATATATAGTACGGCCCTAGTAGATTGCTCCGTTAGGGGGTTTAAAGTTCTTATATTATATAAGCTAAGTACTAATTATAATAATAATTATATTAATATTTTTAATTTTTAAAATAATAATATATAATTTATATTCCTTAAGATATTTATATTATAGTTTAGGTTCCTTTAGTATAATATTTATAAAATCGAATTTCTAGTTCTTAAAGTATTTTTATAAATCGATAAGTTAATATTTTAGTATTTTAATAATATATATTTAAAATAACCCTTTAGGGTCCGGCCCGCTTTATTAGGGGCTATCTTTGCTTTTATAAATAAGCTAATTTATTAGGGTTAATATTAAGTTTTTATTACGTATTTTAATAAGACTTTATATTAACTAATAATAGCTAGCTATAGCTAGTATAACTATTATTAACTATTGAGTTATTAATACTAACTAAGTTTAAAATATTAATAATCCCGTTATTATAATATCTTAATTACCCTTTAAATAACTAAAAATTACTTTTTACTTTTTACCTTATTTGATAACTTTAAAATATCCTTTTTAATCTTTTTTATTTTATTTTTATATTATGTTTTTAAAATATTAATAATATTTTAAAATTAGTTAAGTATTTTAAAACTATTATATTATATAAACTAGGTACTAATTAAGGTAATAATTATATTAATATACCTCTTTTTAATTTTTAAATTAATAGTATTTAATTTATATTTTTTAAAACGATTATATTATAGTTCGGGGTTTTTTAATATAATATTTATAGCATTAAATTTCTAGTTATTAAAAAAGTTATAAGGGTTAACGATAACTAAACGTTTTAGTATTTTAATAGTATATATTTAAGAATAAATAAACGATTAAATAATAATAATAATAGGGTAATAGTAATAGGGCGATAATAATAGGGTAATAATAATAGGGCAATAGTAATAGGGCAATAGCGATAAATAGTAAGGGAAGCATTTTTTAATTTTAATAAAAAAACGAAGTAATAAATATATATATATCTATATAAGTTAAAATTAAGAGTACTAGAGTAAATATTATAAAGTTAATATTATATATAATAATAGTAATAAGGGTATTTTTGATATTATTATTATAAGCTATAGTTACTTAGAAAAGTAAGGAACTTAGTTAGGTATATAAGCTTATAAAGTAATAACGTTAGGTACTTAATATTACTATTAATAATCCATAGTAATAAACTTTATAAAAAGGAAACTTAAAAAAGTAAAAAATTTAAAAAAATTAGTTTATTAAAATAATAGAAGTATTTATCAATACTATATATTAATACTATATAAATAAATTAAGAACTACCCGAGTAATTAATAAAAATAGAATAAGAAAATATGTAAAATAAATAATTTAATAGTAATAATAATAATAGTAATAATAATAATAGTAATAATAATAATAGTAATAATAATAGTATAATAATAATAAATAATAAAAGAAATAACGTTTTTTTAATTTTAATTAAAAAAACGAGGTAATAAATATATATTTATTTTTATATTCTACTTTTACTAGTTACTTAGGTAGTTCTTAATATCGATTATATAGTATTAATATATAATATAAATAGATACTCTTACTATCTTATTTTTTTTTTTTTTAATTTTTTACTTTTTTAACTTTCCTTTTTATAAAGTTTATAACTACGGATTATTAATAACGAGTAATAAATATATATATATATATATATATAAATAACGTTAGGCACCTAGTATTACTATTAATAATCTTAAACTTTATAAGAGGGAAAGTTAAAAAAGTAGAAAATCTAAAAAAAATATTCTATTAGGATAGTAAGAGTATATACTAATATTATATATAAATACTATATAAATAATACTAAGAATTACCCGAGTAGCTAGTAAAGGTAGAATATAAAAAATAAATATATATAAATAAAATTAAAATAAGATAAACGTAAGGTTAGTATTAGCTATTTTTAATAACGGTAATAATAATATCCCTAATATTATTATTATAAGCTACTATTATTTAAAAAATAATAAACTTAGCTAAGTAAGTAGTTTATAAAATAGTAGTATTAGGCGCTTAGTATTACCGTTAATAATCTTAAACTTTATAAAAAAAAGTTAAAAAAATAAAAAATTTTAAAAAATAGTTTATTAAGATAGTAAGAGTATATATTAATACTCTATATTAACTATATAATTAATATTAAGAACTACCTAAGTAACTAGTAAAAGTAGAATATAAAATTAAATAAAATAAATAAAAATAAAAAAAGAAGTAAACTAATTATAAGTATAAAAAAAGTTAAATAAGTAGGCCCGAGTCTAATTTAGTAGCCTTTTATTAGTTAAATTACCCTAGGAAGGTCTACCCCACAGGTACTTAATAGCGGGTTTTACTTTTGCCCACTACCGCAGTAGGTGTAAATTACTATTCTTAACATAAATATTATTATTTATCAATTCTACTCCTATACTTCTCGACTTATCACGCCCTTATGTTGCGCACCGGCTTTTAGTCGGCAGACGTCATGGCCGGACAACTTCAAACATCACCACCGCTGTTCTAGATCATGAGTGGTTCCCTGATTGCAGACCCATCATCGCCATCGTCGACCTCGGTTCGGCGGCAACATGTGGTTTCATGGCCAAAACCCGTCGGCTAGGTCTCTTCTAATCGTCGTCTCGGTGCTGGCACTCGGCTGTACCTCAACTTCGAGCCAGGTATCTAGCTCAATCGACGCCTCACCCACAAACACTCAGATCGCCTTTTGTCAGTTCAAGACGATCAATTACATCACGCACACACTTCCTCAACAGTGTCTCAAGACCAGTTGGCCAGGCGGCAGGGCTGTCAGCGATGGTCCAACTCCGATGAACGACAACGCAAGCTTACCTCCCGACGATCCAACGAAAATTACACATAGTGCTGGGGATACCGTGGTCGCGACCACCAACGTCTCGACACTCGACCGGACAAGCAACGATAACACAAATCCGTCTCCTACCGATACCGCAACCGATGATGAAGTCACACCGAGGCCTTTCATGTCCTTTGAGGAATGGAAGGAAATGATGCTCCGAAAGGCAGGTCAAGACCCCTCGGAACTCAAATCTCGGAAAACAGTCGAGCGAGCAACCGAGCATGATAGAGCAACCAGAAGTTCAGGTCTTGATAGTCTCGGTATTGACGATGGGGAGATCGACTTGAACTTCGATGTTGTTTCTGAGAAAATCAGCAACATTGCATCAGCACCCCAGGCCATTCCGACAGAAGTGGCAACTCCCGACCAACAGCAAGAGCCTGTACTTTATGACGATGGCAGGACGCAATACTACCGGAGTAAGGACGCTGGAAAGACCTGCAAGGAAAGGTTCTCCTACTCGTCATTTGATGCTGGCGCAACAGTTCTCAAGACCAACAAAGGCGCGAAGAATGCCAAGGCCATCTTGGTTGAAAACAAGGATTCATACATGTTACTGGAATGCTCTGCAGGAAACAAGTTCGTGATTGTTGAGCTCAGTGACGATATTCTAGTCGACACCGTTGTGCTGGCCAACTTTGAGTTCTTTTCCAGCATGGTACGGCACTTCCGGGTTAGTGTGAGTGACAGGTATCCTGTGAAGGTTGATAAGTGGAAAGATTTGGGGACATTCGAAGCCAAGAATTCTCGGGACATCCAGCCCTTCCTCGTTCAAAATCCCCTGATCTGGGCTAAATACGTCAGGATAGAGTTCCTAACTCACTATGGCAACGAGTTCTATTGTCCAGTCTCGTTATTGCGTGTGCATGGCACACGAATGTTGGAGTCATGGAAGGACCAAGAGACGCAGACTGATGAAGAAGAGACGGTGGAAGAGCCTGTGGGCGAGCTGCCTAGTTCTGCCACCAACGCTGAGATTGGAGAGAATGCAACGTTTGCATCCCCAGAGGGGGGCTCCTTAGAGGTGGCATCTGACACCTCGCCAGACCTGCTCATGCCGCGCCACATCTTTTCGCGTCTGGATTGGGATAACTCGACATGCTCTCCTTTAATGCTACTGCCGCATTCAGAGCCAATTTCATCGGACCCAGAACTGCAGACTGGAGATCGTATAAAGCAAGGCTACCAACCATCAACACATGATCGATTTCGGGCCGGAGACTCTGCCAAACGTGCCTCTGAGGACAGATCGGCGTTTGCCCCAGCAAACTTGACAGATCAAGTTGACGAAACATACATCTCATCATCGGCGAAGTCTGTTCCTGTCGGTGTACACCAAAGCAGCACATACACCGAATCGAGGCCAGGAGGAGGAGAAAGTACGACATTGGGCACATCCTCAACAAAGACAGCACAAGCCACTGTCCAATCCCGCAATAAGCACAACTCAACAGCAGCGCCCTCGTCTCCTACAGTTCAGGAGAGTTTCTTCAAGGCCATTAGCAAGCGCCTGCAGTACTTAGAGTCAAATGTCTCACTGTCACTCAAGTACATCGAGGACCAGTCTCGCTACCTTCAAGAGACCCAGAGAATGGCCGAGAGGAGGCAGTTGTCTAGAATAGACATCTTCCTGGACAGTCTGAACAACACCGTACTGTCAGAACTGCGGACTGTTCGCCAGCAGTATGATCAGATATGGCAATCTACTGTCATTGCGCTGGAGAGTCAGCGAGAGCAGTCACAGAGGGAAACCGTCGCACTCAGCTCTCGGCTCAACATTCTTGCCGATGAAGTTGTGTTCCAGAAGAGGATGGCTATCGTACAGGCCATTCTTCTGTTGTCATGCCTCATCCTCGTCATATTCTCCCGAGCAATGACACAACCGATCCTGGCTGGCTCCTTTGATCTCGGTCGAACATCGAATCTGAACCATGCCGAATCTGGCATTAGATCCGAACAAGTTGCTCAGAACACATATACCTCCGTGTATGACAGTTTTGGCCGGCCGTTTGACAGGGAAGGCCGTGGCGAAAGAGCCTCAACGGAGGGGGGTTCTGGAGCCTTGCAAAACTTGCAGGGCACGCCTGCAAGGCTGCTCACGCCGGCATCAGAAGATGGATACAGTTGCCAAGCCTCAGAGAGCAATCTGTGTGGCCCTGATAGGTCTATGATGTCGCAAACACACCCATTTGGTACATTTGCTGACAATGACTCCACTGGGGATTGCCATGACTCATCCGTGGATTTTGGCGAGCATCTTCTCCTTGAGGCAGCGGCTGGAACATTAAATGATGCGGCACGGCATGGTTGTGGAATTTTGCCCCAAAACTCACTTCGTTCAACTAGAGTCCTTCTAGACCCCCCGCCACTGGAGAGCGACGCTGAGGCTCGTTTAGCAAATCAACCTCTTGGGGTCGTCTCATCTACGGTTCGCAAACCACTTCCAGCTTTACCAGAGTGAGTATCTCACTTCGGCTTACAAAACCCCACCATGTACCGTATCCAACTCGACTTTGTGTTAGGTTCCTCACATCATTGCCATCGCATTGACGAATGGAACCACATCATACCCATTGCCATGGGCGGCGTGTTGTATGCAGCATCGTGGCAATGATGGGTTTTGTTATTGAAATGAGACAAAGCGCAGGAACACACTTGGCACGGCCGAGAGATTATGCAGCCATGATATCTTAGCAGAGTATAGCTAGGTACTAATGATTACACGTTCATGACGCTTCCAGAAAGCTCCAGTATATAACAATCAAAGTTGGAGCCCCATGTATGTGGACAGAACTTCAATGTCTCAATTCCCCCTAGTACTATTGCGATGCCAGTACTTTCATTCGACCTGCATTATCCCTTGAAACTGCCTTCCAAATTCCTCCACCCACTACCTTAAGCATGATACATGTATGGCTGCATAGATGCTTCGAAGTCATGTTCTTCGAGGGCGGCCAATCTGGTACCTCGGTCATACTGCGAGCGTCTGCGGCGTTGCTCGTCGCGGAAATGCTGTCCAGCGTTGGGTGTGAAAAGCCCTGCGAGGTTCCTGTTAGCATGGTCTAGTAAACATCGGCGATCCTTTCGTACCAACGTGTTCTGCATTTTCGCAGCTTCGTTTCATCTTCGACTGGTTGTCTGGCTCTGGAAAAGACTCCTCCTCTCCCGCGAGCTCTGGGACGGGCCCATTGCAAGTGTAGAACAGCTACATTGTAATTAGTGTTCAGCTCTGTCGCGCAACTGGTGGAATCTCGCTGACCTTGGGACGATAATGCGTTGCTTCGAGCATTACGGAGCTGTTTCTGAACTTCTGGACAAGACAATCCTTGCCCTGAATGGCTTTGAGAGAGCATGTCAGCAGGCCAGTTTGACGCTTATCCCACTTCGCGGCACTCACTAGCATAGGAAATTTCAGCGACCTTGTCGCTCTTGAAACAGTTCCTGGGTCGATGTAAGCTGGTGTAATGTCGTCTGGACTGATTGTTACGTTCAACATACCATCTCTGGTTACCTCTGGTATTGACGAACTGTAATCTGAACATCAGCACTGCCGCGAACGCAAGGTCTGGGCTTACCGACATCAATGATGTCCAACGGCTACGAAGTAATGTCAGTAACACGTTACAGGCTCCCCAAAGGTCAGACTTACATCCACGAAATTGATAAAAGCGTATCCGACACTGGGGGAGTCCTTCGTGGTTAGCGACCTGATGCATGATGAGTTTTGAGACGGGCGATACTGCTTACTTGCAGTCATTGGCGAAATCAATCCGGAGATACATGAAGTCATACTTGCCCCAGCTAGATTCATCAACGATCCGCTTGAGCATTGCTTGATCCACTTTGTTCGGAATGTTGCGAAGCATGATCTCAGCATTGTCAGTCTGAGTATCCAACAACACCAACACATCACTTACCGTGGTGCGAACATCTGTTCCTTCACGGATGCGGTTCACATCGACGTGGTTGTGGTGGCTAGCAACATTATAATAGGGTGATCTGTTGACTCTGGCTGCATTCTGCCTTCGGGGCTCGGCTCTGGTGCCAGGAGACATCGATCCCATCATTGGCATGCTCGGTGAAGGCTGTGAGAAAAGATGGTTCGTGAACTGATACCTCGCTGAGTCGGATGTAGACGTAGGCGGCGAGAGGCGCTGGCCATCATTCAGAACGTATGCTGTACCTGGCTGAAACTGCGGCTGGCACAAGATGGGCCACATCGCCAGAGGGGAAACCTGGATACCGAGAGGGGGGTATGGAGATCCAGGCACGGGTATGGACACTCCCTGAGGCATGAGAGGCATCGAATTAGCTTGATTGGAGAGAGAAAGTGCATGAAGGGCACTTGTCAGATCGTGCCTAGGCGTGGTTGGGCTGTGGTCGTCGGTCGGGCCGTCTTGGGGATCTTGAGCCGCATGAGGAATCTCGTTTTCGTCCAAAAGCGACAGGGTGATGTGGATCCCCTTGAAAATGATTAGCTCACTTCCAACGTTGTCCCCGTGTAGTTTGCCAGCGCTCGATGAGCTTACTTCGACAATTATGTTGTTGAACATAACCACGGCTGTGGCAGCTTCTGCCTGGTCACTGAACTGAATGATAGCTCTGTATACCGAAGGATCATTCTTCTGCTGAGCATGGTATGCCGAGAGTTGGCCCCGCGACTGCAGCATGCGCTTGAGAACTGCTTCGGTGCGGATAACGTCGAGTGGACAGGGAGGAATAGCTAGGGCAACAATGGCGACCCAAGCTCCAGACTTGACTCTGTTCCTAATGGCAAGCTTCTCGAATATCAGTTATGAGACTTCAGTAAGAGATCCAATAAGACGCACCTCTGAAAAGTCAACATTTGACAGATAGTCGATTTCAAAGTCAGCCTCGACTCGATAAACGTTGTCGTGGACCAAAACGGCGTCACGAATGTCGCTGAACTGGACGGAGATTCGCCCTCCCCTGTGGAAGATCTGTCGCGGTTCTTGGAGTGAGAGACCAAGTCGCTGGAGTTTCTAATTACTTGTTAGTCAAGATATTACGTGACGGGAGGCAAACCACTCACCACGAGACAAGTATTCAGATCGGTGATGCCAATGTTTCGGTTTTTGGAGCCGATTATGAGACATTCCGAGAGTTCACCAACATCCCTAACTCCAGTTGGAAAGACGCTGGAAGCTGATTGCCTGTCTCGGTCGAGAATTGCGAATTCAGCGTTCTTGTCCAGCGGTGAAGAGAAGGGCTGGAAAGTAGAGGCAGTCGGCGACAGCTTCTGATGGCAAGTGTTTGAACTTGTAGTGATGAAAGGGTCCTTCTCGGCACTAGACAAGACATTGCCAAAGGCACTCGAGGGAAATCTCGAGGGAGTGGTCTCTGGCGAGGCTTGCACAATTGATTTGAGAAGACGAGAGGACCTCGTGGCGCTTTCCTCTGGGGAGAAGGCGGTCAACCTCGTGTCAGGTGTTCCCTTGAAGGAATCGGCAGCGCCGACAGAGGAGTGAGGCGAAGAAGGGTTAAACATGACGTTCTCATGGGTTTGGGCCATCTTGTCTGTCGTGATGTTTCTTCTCGACGAGCGATGCCTCTCAACCCAACAAGTGAAGACGAAGGGGAGGAAAATGAGAGAGTGGTGTCTGATAAGTAAGGGAAAGAGATCGAACTACCGAGACCCGGGGGATGATAGATGGAGTTGACAGGCTTGAGTCTCAACGCAACAGGCAGAAGATTGAACTCTGTTGCTTGCCCGCGAGGCAGCCGTGCCCCTGCAGAAGTCTCAGACGGGTGACGATACCGAGTAGTTCTCACCTTGGGAGAGGCCGACAGCGAAAGTTCAGGACAAGTTGAGGATGCGTGGGCCTACGCGTGCTATGCGCCGACAAAGATGGCCAGGTAGGTAACGTCAGGTAGTCGGGGTGGAAGTAGGAGAGATGTGTATGAGTCTGGGGGCCTCGTGGGAAAATGTGAAATATGAGGTGTGCGAGGGTGGATGTTGGTGCAGCGCAAGTTGAGAAGGAAAGAACCTGCCCTTCCTGAAGGCAGCGAACGGAAGGAGCCTGCCTACCTTATGTAGCAGTTGGTGGGCAGGTGGTGAAAAGGGGGAAGGCACGTCGCAGGGTGGATTCCTTCTCTCCTTCCCCGGCAGTGACACTTTCCTTCCGTGGTGGACGAAGGAATATTACGAGGGCTTGCACCTGCCTGCCTCCAAAGTCTGAAGTTTCACCTTACCTTCTGAAGATTCCTCCCTCACCACACGAGCTTCGTCTTCATCCAGGAGGAGCCACATCAACCAATATGCATCAGGTGTACTTGCCCCAACTTACAACCTCTCACACTTCCTTCCCATACTCCGAACGAGGGAGCAGCGAGCCGATCGGGACCGCTGGAAGGACACTGTTCGCACCAGTTCCGAGGCAGGTACACGCCGACAGAACTGTGCCGTAATATTACTGTTCTGTGGAGAGGTGTAAGTCCAGCGTGGTAACACGAAGAGAGCGAGAGAGGCTAGTGCTTGTAGATACCGTTCGTGTTCCTGTTAGGCTTCTGAAAGAAGTATGGCAAGCAGCCCGAGGTCATCCTTTATGAAGAATGTAGGATCAAAACTGAATGGACTTGCCATGTCTGGAAAAGTTGGGCACTACGGTCCACTATGAGCTGGCGATGATCTAAACATAACCGTTGCCCAGTATCAACTTGGAGCTACGTTATGAGGGACGGGACCCACCCACCCCGCAAACCGGGAGACAAGGTCCTTGGCTGCCGAAGGACACGGCCCCGGGATGGAAGGTCACCCACGTCAAAGTGGTGCTGCCAGGTATGCCAGGGTACCTTACTTTCCATGCGAGCACCTGCATTAGTGGCGCTGACCGAGCCTAGTCCAAAAAGGAAGAGCCTCCTCAGGCCTGCATAGCAATCCGCATATCTTAGCTCCGACATCACCAACCGCCGGGTGGAGCTTGCTTACCTAGTACCAGTCTATCGACCTACCTAAGCATCCGTACCTTAACACAGGGCCACCGGCACAACCCAATCGCCTTTTCGTCCACGTTCGTTAGATTTCATTGAACTGGCCGCTTCTGCCTCAACCAGAGACTTGCTCATGCCCAGCCCAAGCCGCGAAGCTGGTTCTACAACAAATCGCCACCGCCTACCGACTAAACGAACCCCGTGTCCAGTCCACCCCAACGAGACCGCGTACTGCGCAAGGCATGGAACAAGATGCCTCGGCGCCCGCAGACCTATGATGATTATGGCGCAGCCGTCCAACAGGTTGAATCTGAGCCTTGATACCAACCGCACACATCTTTTTCATTTGCTAACTCGAACTTGCCCCAGATCATCATCACTTCATCTGACGCAGACTTTCTCGACCAGCTCATTCCGGTCCTCAAAGATGCTTCGCATTCGAATCGAACCCCCTCGCTGATGCAAAATCTCGTGCGATATGCCGAAGACAGAGAGTCTGATATCGAGAGAATAGGCTTGACAAAGCACGAGGAGTTTCTTGGTTCCGTGAACCAACTTCAGAACGTGCGCGAAGGCACTGTTACTCTCACAGCAGAGATTCTCAGATTGAACCAGTCAATCCAGGCCAGCACCGAGAAGCTTGCTGACCAGAAGCAAGCTCTGGTCAACACAAGAGCCGTTCGGCAGAATATTGCCGACGCATCGGATGCTCTGAAAGAGTCGCTCAAGATCCTCCACGCTGTCAATCATGCCCATGACCTGATCCGTACTAAAAAGTATTATGCAGCACTCAAGTCACTCGAGGACTTGCAGAATGAGCATCTGATTCCGACGATCCAGAATAAGTACGCCACTCAGCATAGACTAGCCGATGTGATCCAAAAGTCGATACCCGCATCTCAGAAAATCATTTCTGAAGCCGTTATGACCGACCTAAATACCTGGCTGTTTCGAATTCGCGAGACCTCACAGTTCCTTGGTGAGGTCGCGTTCTATCACACCGAACTTAGAAGGGCGAGACAGAGAGAACGTGTGGAGCGAGACAGTTTCCTCAACAACTTCAGACTCAACTCGTCGATCGAGCTGGTCTTTGACGAAAGCGAAGAGTTCGACGTGCTCGACAACGAGGAGCTACGGGTTGACTTCACCCCGTTGTTCGAGTGCCTCCATATCCACAATGCCCTGGGTCAAAGCGAGAAATTCCGTGCCGAGTATGCTACAACTCGTCGTCAGCAGAAAGATTTACTACTGCCAAGCACGGTGAATCTTGTTGCAGATGATGAATCCTCCCTGAGCAGTCTCCTCGAAGGCATTGCTGGTTTTGCCATCATCGAGAAGGCGACCATGAGACGAGTTCCCAACTTGCGCTCTGCGGTTGATGTAGGCTGACGCTCCCCTCGGCCTCCCTTTGTGCTGGTGCTGAATTGTTCTTAGGTTGACGAGCTATGGGACTCAATGTGTCACACTGCTATCACATTGACCTCTCAGGCCCTCAATGAAGTCAGCAACGCCGAGATACTACTCAAGATCAAAGGCGTTATAGCTCTTTTCATTCAAACCATGGAGGTAAGCAGTTTTGTTGAGTCGTGTGCTACTCTTCAAAACCCGTTTCCTGACACTTGATCCACAACAGGGCTGGGGTTATTCTGTTTCTATGCTGGACAACTTCCTGCTTACGTTGTTTGACAAGTATGCAGAGCTTTTGAAGCGTCGCTTCAGCGAAGACTTCCAGGAGGTACAGAATCTTGTCCGCTTAGGCAAAGTTTGGGGTAGCTAACGCGAGCTAGATTGTGTCAACGGACGACTACATGCCTATGGCAATTAATACTCGTGAAGAGTATGAGAAGGTGGTGAACGTTAGCTGGTTTTCCCAAGAAAAACCGCTCGAGGAGCTCAGGTAAGCAAGCCTATTGTCTGACCATATCCTTACTCAAGTGTCTGATCATCACTCAGCTTCCCCTGCGTTTTGCCATTCTCGCAGATGTATCCACTTTGCTGCATCGACATCCGCAACTTCTTGAACCAGTTCTACTTCTTCTCCGATGACCACTTCCAGCATCCAAATGTAATCGACGACACACTTCGCAAGGCAAGTAACATGGCTGGTATAACTTGAGAAACATTACTGACTCTTCAACAACTTGCAGTCGCTTGACGAGCTGCTGACCGAAAAGGTTTGCAAGTCTCTCGTCGAGAGGCTGAGCTCACAATATCTCGGGCAGATTGTGCAGATTCTCATCAACCTAGAGCACTTTGAAGCCGCATGCCAGGAGCTTGAGCAGCTTCTTATCCGAGCAAGATCGTCTACGTCAGCTGGCGGCCCTGTCACGCTTGTTGCCACTGAAGAATTCCGAAACAACAAAAAGACAGCCGAGAAGCGTATTTTCGAACTTGTCAACTCAAAGATCGATGACCTTGTGGATACAGCTGAATATGACTGGTATGTTGGACTAGACTGTTTTCGACTACAAACGAAACGCCTCGTTGATGTTGACTAACAACGGTATATAGGATGGTGACCACGACATCTCCCGACCCAAGCAGCTACATGCAGACCATGACCCGGTATCTTTCGACCATCATGAACTCGACGCTTCTAGGCTTGCCAAGAGAAATCAAAGAGCTCATATACTTTGATGCACTCAGCCATGCCGCCAACAAGATTCTTGTGAGTTTCTTGATGTCCCGGACAGCCCCAACTCGTTCCGACATCACTGACATATGTTGTCGTGCAGGCGTTGCCACTTTCCCCGGACGTCAAGCATATCAACACCAACGCCGTCGCGGCCTTGGCCAAAGACGTTCAGTATCTCACCGAGTTTGTCGACAGTCTTGAAAACGGAGCCATGCTACGAGAGAACCTGGACGAACTCCAACAAACGATCAACCTGATGCAGTCTGACAATCACGACGAATTCTTTGATATTTCAATTCGCAACAAAAAGTTTGGTCGCGTAGACGCATTGAACGGTCCCATCCTACTGGAAAAGTAAGGCTCGAGATCACTTTCGTCTTCCCACACTCAAATATTGACATTCCTTACAGGCTTACCTCGAATGCCCAAGGTCCTACACGCAGCGCTCCTCTCGCCAACTTTTCATCCAGATTCGGTATGATGAAGTGAGAGCCGTTTGCCTCCCAGATGATGTGTGCAGAACCTAGTGCATGCAAGGGGTACTCTGTTGAATAAACCAGCACGCGTCATATCTGAGTCCTGCTGAAGCAAATACCCATTTGTATTCTCTCCGGGATGTTACTAGGCTCAGATATGGAGCTCATAGCTTTCCCCTCCGCAACCTACTAATTACTCAAGAGGATCAATCCATCGTGAAGCACTGGCAGATTCGATGCTGTCCCGTCATCATGGCTCTCGTCGCTAATAATGCCTTGAACGCCTCTACGCCGGATCCAAATCGAAACGATAACTTGGCCCCTATTTTTGCTTCACCTGTGAGGGGTAAACTGAAGATAGCCGCTGTAGACACATTTGTTGCTGCGCGTGTCCATCCTCTACTCGAACTCCTCGCTGGACATGGGAGGCTGTCAAGTTCGTCAGCCCGTTCGTGGCGTAGCGAATCATCAATACTGGACAGACACTCACCTGCTGTGGCTGCATAGTCCCATAACCATACATGCCCTCAATCTCGCCATACATGGGTTGTTGAGCTTGTCCATAGGGGGCAGAGGGGCCTGGCTGTACTTGGCCGGGGTACATATTCGGGTTTTGGCGATAATCCTGATCGGGCCCAAGAGCGTGGCCAGCGAGACCGTAATCAGTTGCCGCCATGGGATGCGAGGAGGACGAATGGTTTGCTGGTTGTGGCATGGAGCCATGCTGGCCTGGCATTTGGGGGTTTGCTTGGGCTGGAACGCCTTGGGGTGTGGGAGCAGCCTGTCCCGCT
The DNA here is from genome assembly GCF_030869305.1 of Colletotrichum tamarilloi. NCBI lineage: Eukaryota > Fungi > Ascomycota > Sordariomycetes > Glomerellales > Glomerellaceae > Colletotrichum > Colletotrichum tamarilloi. Next base: position 19,125 of record NW_026849452.1, read on the forward strand.
GTTCTCTTGGCATGCGAAGAAGCCTCCTCCCGAGGAACTATGTCAATAAGAAAATCAAACATGTCCGATTTGGCGAGGGCAGATGCAATGTCAGATCGCTGTAAAGTGCGCCGCTTGTTCTCTTCGGCGTGGATCCATGCCCGCATCGTGAGTTCCGTGATGAAGATGTCGCAGCCCTTTGCGAAGAGGATGGGTGCTTCGGCGGATATCATTTTGACTTCGGGATCAGCCTTCATAACTTTCTTGATGCGCGCCAGGGGCAGTTGATGCAGCTTGTAGTCATGGTTGTCGCTTTCCAAATGATTGATGGTCTGCTGCCAGTAGGTTGTCAAGATGTCCTTGTACTGGCCGGTCAAGCCTTGATGAACCTGTCATATGGCAACGCGCGTCAGTCGACTCCAGATTCATATGAAAGGGAATGGGGGTGTGACCGCACATTTGCCCAAGGGCCGGTGTAAAGTTCTGCGGGAGCGAAACCCTGGGCCGATAGCTGTGTGCGTGATTAGATACGGCTCATGAGATGGATCGTATGCGTTGCAGGTAGACGCCGTTTGCGAGTCGCAAGGAGGAGATACGAACCGCAGCACTTGCGCCTAAGTTTGAAGATGGACATCAGTACAACTGTGGTAAGAAGAGGCTGGGATGAAGTGAAGGAGGTAGCTCGCGTCAAGAGTGCGCTCCATCGCGCATTCGCGCGTGATCGGGGAGGGTAGGCGAGGGGGTTGGTTGCATTTCCACTTACCATAATGGCCGCCATGAGACGTATCATACACAGGCTGCGGGCGGCCTTGCTGGGCATGAGAGCCAGGCTGATTTTGAGGGTCCATGGTAGCTGTCGCGAGAAACAGTGATTCCTGACTGTACCTAAGGTGGTTGAAAATGATTGATGTGTGGAATTGGTGGGCAACGCGATGGGAAAGCTGCGAATCACAGGTGTGTGGGGGTTGTCGGGTCGTCTGTCGGACGTTCAAGGTTGTTGATTGAGACTTGCGATCAGTGCTCTGGCGCGTCTCGGCTCGGAGGCGCGGTGAGATACGCAAATCAGATGCTTAGAGTCGGATTGCGATGCACGGGCTACCAACCATTGAGAGACCCTTGAGGCGTTGGGACTCTGGACTTTGGGAGGACGGTGGAGGAGAGAGCAGAGAGCGGGTAAATGTCCGGCAGGTCTCCAAAGTAAGGTACCTAGGGCAAGGTGGGTAGGCAATGTAGGTAGGTACTTAGGTTCAGCGCCGCGGACTGCCTCTGTCAACAACTTCGGTTGCCCGTAGGTAAGGTAAGCACGCAAGGTATTGCACCTCAGGGAGCCAAGGATGAAGAATCGAACGATTTAGGGTGGAAGGAGGTGAGTACGGATAGACAGCAAACGCCAGTGATATGTTGGATCCCTTTAACTAAAGATATAATACTTGAAGCCGGTTGATGTTTGCGACAGGCGAACTTGAACGCGATACTGGCTACTGAGCGCCCATGCGGTGAGGTGAGTGGGCTCGACAGACCTCTTATCGGGGGCAGATGTGAGGTACCTTAGGTAACAGCCTCTTCCATGGGCAGCGTCATTAGGAACAAGGATGTACCTCGGTAAGGTAAGGCAAGGTACCTAGAATCTTGGAAGCACAAAACCTGGAGGCTGGCATAAGGTAGGCTGAAATCCATTGGTCAGGTTATGGATGCCTTACGAGACTAAGGTACTTCAGGGTATGTGGGCGGTACCTTGTTAAACCTGTCATGAGTGCCTGACCGCTAAAAAACCACCCGACTGAGATAGGTGTGCTGGATGGACATCACGGCCTGACTGCAAGGCAACGCTACCTCACCTTACCACACCTCACCTCACCTCACCTTACTACCTACCTTGCTTACCACCCTAGGCACCTGACTGTGTGCGTAGTTTGACACCTTAAGGTAGGGAACCAAGTCCTCAGCGTGGCCCGGGTAATTCAAGCGACGTGTAATGACACCTAAGGTACGGATATAATCCACGATACGTTCTTGGTAACCGAACATACCTTCAATTCAACCTTTAGGTGTTGAGCACTTTACGATCGGGCAATGCATCAATAGGTACTTAGTACTCTGCAGGCAGGAACGTTGGTATCTTGGGTGCGACATGCAGCCTCAATTCTCAGAGCACACCGAATTACTCTATTCAGCTGCCTGTTGGGCATCCCACGGCCTCGTCAATCACGCAGCCCCTTGGGAGGCCGAGTCGCCCCAAAATTTGGTGCTGCCATTTCCTATCTGACGCCAGACAATGTTAGATATGCCGTGAAGGTGATGTGGTCCCCAGTTGCGTAGAGCTGCATGTGGCCGATGACGTGGCTGAGAATCGAGAATCCAATACGACTGCACTGTAGAGCAATGCGCTGCTCCAATGCGGCGGGAGTCTATGAGCTGGCCAGGGCAGCTGGTCTTTCATCGCTTCCAGCTTACATAACAGCCTGTGTATCGATGCATTACCTAATACATAGTAATCACCTCCAACCTAACCGACGCGCCTCAATTCACTATCCACTCGTGTCGAATCCCATTGCCCCACTAGACCTTTAAAGACGAAAAAAAAAAATCTTGCTTCAATCGGCACAGCTCTCTTCTTTCTCCTCGATCCTTTTCTTCACACAGCTGATCCTCCCGTCAGCTCCCATTGTTCAATCGCACATTATCGCTATGCCAGAGCTGTGCGATGGGCGTCTTGATGAACTCCTGAAAGAAGCGGCTAGTCGCCTCGCGACGAAGCAGCCGCCACGGCCCAAGGATTGCACCTTGATTGCTATGAAGGCCGCGCCTGCCAATCCAACTCTGGATTCAAAGGTGCAAGCCAAGGCACAAGACCCAAAGAGCGTTATGCTTCGCGATCCTAGGCCAGCGGAGAAGAAGGTACGTTGCAGCGCCTCGCGCAATTTCTACTCCTTACCCTCCACCACTCACATCTTCTGATGAGAAGCAACCCCTGCTTTATTTTCTTGATGTGGTGACGGTGCCCGTCTTGGGTTACCTGCCACGCCAAAATGATCATTTATTTCATAGTTACTCTGATTTGAGACTCTCTCCCGATTCTGTGCCCTGCCTATTAGTCTTCAATGGAACCGTGAGCTAACAGCAGACAGACTGGCAAAGATAATGCTGGCCCGGGCTGGTTTGGCATTCCCAAGACAGACCCTAACGACCCCGAGCTGAAGCGAGACCTTCAGATTCTTCACATGAGAGGAACCGCCATCGATTCTAAGCGACACTACAAGAAGGAATCCCTCAAGGCCAAGGTACCTCGCTACGCTCATGTTGGACGTATTGTCGAGGGCCCGACCGAGTTCTACAGCGCTCGCTTGACACGCAAGGAGAGAACGCAGACACTGGTGGATGAGTTGTTAAGCGCAGAAAAGGCGTCGGGCAAGTTCAGATCCAAATATGAGGCGATTCAAACGAAAAAGGCGAGCGGCAAAAAGGCCTTTTACAAAAAGTTGGTGGAGCGCCGCCGGCGCAGCCGCCAGTAGCCAGAAACACGTTTTACTCTGGCTCAAGATGTCTCTTTTAAATTCGTGATACCCGAAGTCGCTGGCTGATAGCTGCGCGAAACAAATAAAAAATCAAACATGAACTATTGCCCCGAGTCGCAGGTGTCAGGAATGCAAGACATGATGGATGTGAATATTCGATAACATAGTGTTGAATTCAATCACGACAATGAACTGTCCTTGAGAATGCAACCAAGCGCTCTGTATGAATTACCCAACGAAGCAGATTTAATGTGTTTAAGTAACGCGAGGTAACAAATCGTCATATGCATAAAACGAGGTATTCAACAAAGTGGACCTGTTTTCTTTTCTTTTGAAAACGGCTGTTCCCACGCAGCTTACCTCATATATGAATAACTTGCGGGTACCTTTAGATTTTACCGTCAGGATCCGTACTCGACCCTTTCCGCATGGCAACAGCATCGCATTGCTCAAGTATCTCGGTACATATGCAGAGAAGATGCGCGCTTCGACACTGTTGAGGCCAACCGCCCGCTGCCTGGCGCGGTCACATTTACAGGTTTGTTGGTACTCCTCTCGCGGCGTTGACGTTGCGTGGACGAGGCAAAAGTTGTTCTCTCACTGACCATTCAATCCTGGTTCGCAGGGAACCCTGAGACCATCATGGACTCGCTCACTCAACACAGAGACGCCGCAAGCCTCAGTGATGCAACCTTCGAAAGCTCCCGAACCAACGAGAAACTCGCAGGCTATTAGCGAGTCTGACCCTGTGTAAGTACTCACTGCGACTGGGCCATACAATATGCGGTGATATTGATGATTATCACTTGCAAGGCAACATTTCTTCGGGAAGACCAAAGAGAACGAACCAAGATATCCTCGAGGCGTTCAGGCACTCTATCTCCAGCCACTACGTCGCGAAGCCGAGTACGGAATTCCTTCATGCGACCTTCAGCTGCGCTCATACAGTTTGAGGAACCTCGAATTCTTCTCCGACTTTGCCCTTCGCGCAGCGTACTACCTGAAGCTCCCAGCATTCGGCCCTGTGCCACTGCCTCGAATTACTGAACGATGGACGGTTCCCCGGAGTAGTTTCATCTTCAAAAAGTCACAGGAGAACTTCGAGCGTATAACGATGCGTCGCCTTGTTCAAATCCGCGACGGAAATCCTGAGACGGTTCAATTGTGGCTAGCTTTTCTCCAAAAGCACGCCTATTACGGCATTGGTATGAAGGCCAACGTGTGGGACTTTGGAAAGCTTGGTAGGTCATAACAACGGAAGACGTCGTGCAGGCAGGTCCCTGCTTGCTCGTTTGAAGCAAGATTTAACGTGTCATTCTTTTCCCAGGTGTCGGCAAGGCCATGGATGCCATTGATCCAGAGACGACTGAGGCGATTGACTCGCGGTGGAACCATCTGGGTCAAAACCGGGAACTTGATACAGTCGAGAAAGTGGAGGAGTTTTTGGCTACAGTCCGGTTCGATAAGGATAGTGGCAAGCGATCAGAGGGGGAGCGGCGGTTCCTCCAGACCCAATGGAAGAAAGACGAGGCGGCCAAAAGGAAGGCAGCCTTAAACGTCTGAGAGTTCGGGCCACCGATATGTCGACGTATAAGCTGGCGTGTCGGACCTAGGGAGAGTATTGGGGACAGCCAAAGAAAGGAATGACAAAAGGCTCTGTCAGTGTATCAAATAGTTGAAAAGGGACCCCGTCGTGAGTGTGTCCTGTGTAAATCATAAATATCAAACCTGGCCCTTGTCCCGTTGGGTCACAGACTGCTATTCTTATGTCGTTCACAAAGGCTTGTGCGCCTGCGATCTGCTCGCCATTGGACATCATATCATGACAAAATCCTCAACTATGTCTCCAGGCCCAGGGCCAATCACACCCCGTTATAGCAATATAGACAGAACGGAAATAACCGGTTCATTGCCCCATGCGTCGGATTTCTCACCCTTTCGTTCGGTCAGTGGGTTTATCATGTTTGTGTACGCCAACGATTCAGAGCACACGGGCTGGCAGGTATGAACTGTCATTGAGCTTGCAACTATTTTCGGGGGTTAAAGCCATCTGCGGGTCTTACCTAACCTCTTGACGCCTCGGGCCTATTTCGTTATTGACAACGCAAAGTGAGTACAATGCCTGAAATTCTCGTTCTTCCTAAATTTAAAATCGTTGTCAGACCTCTCTACTCTGAACATTAATACGACTCTTCCTCATGTGGCAACGTTCGAGGCGGGCAGTCCACCGGCTCAAGGTTCCGGCCGGACGCCGCGACGCGTCAAGTGGGAATCACCAAGTCATTTTCTCGGGCATCCAGCCTACGGGAACACCGCACCTGGGCAACTACGCCGGTGCCATCCGCCAATGGGTGCAACTCCAAGCCAAGCCTTCTGAGAGCTGCAAACTTGTGTACTCTGTCGTCGACTTGCACGCTATCACCGTACCCCAGAACGCAAAACAGCTCAGGCAATGGAAGAGGGAAACGCTGGCAGCTCTGTTGGCTGCAGGTATCGACCCCGAACGCTCGACTTTATTCTATCAATCATCTGTATGTTACGATCAACCCCTCCGCGCCTCCCTCCCCCTCTCTCACACATATTTGTATACCCAAAGTCGTTTACCTGGGCAATCGCTGAAGCCGCCCTGACCCCGAAGACTGACATATCAAACATCAGGTCCCGGCGCATTCTGACCTCATGTGGATCTTGAGCTGTACAGCCTCGATGGGTTATTTGTCACGAATGACACAGTGGAAGGTCTAGTACTATACCGTCTCTTGATCAATAGATAAATTACTGACACCAGGTACTTCTTGACAGAGCAAGCTGTCACTCTCAAATGATGCCACCATTCTTGATGAAGGTGCGAAAGCCTCGCTGAAGCTCGGCCTATTCTCATATCCCGTCCTGCAGGCTGCTGATATTCTCGTCCACCGGTACGTTCATTTGGCCGTATCTCCAAGCGCTCCATGTTATTCGCCTGTCGCCTGCAGCTATCATGGGAATCATGGTGCAATGCACTTGATTAACTTTCGTTCAGAGCCACTCATGTACCCGTCGGTGATGACCAGAGACAGCACTTGGAATTTGCTCGCGAGTGTGTAACAAATTTCAATCACAACTTCGGCCCTCTCTTGGTGTCTCCTGAGACCATCACATGTGAGTTTGTCCAGCTATCTTTCTTATCATCATCTATCTCCGGGGCCCAATTCCCTAACAAGATATAGCACCGACACGCCGGGTTATGTCGTTGCAACAACCAACCCAGAAAATGTCGAAATCCGCTAGGGACCCGAGGTCACGTATCCTAATCACCGACACGCCCGAAGAGATCAACGTCAAGATAATGAGTGCATTGACAGACTCCTCTAATAATGTTTCCTATGATCCGGCTAACCGGCCGGGGGTATCAAACCTGTTGGAGATCCTCTCTATTTTTGATGTTCATGCCAGGAACCCAGCTCAACTCGCCGACTCTTTTTCTCATGCCTCTCTCAAAGATCTCAAGCAAGCCGTCTCAAGGGCTGTCGTCGAGGGGCTTGGCGGAATCCGTGAGCGCTACATGGAGCTTCTGTCTGTTGACGAGGGACGATATCTCGATGCCGTCGAAGCAAAGGGTGCCAGCAAGGCCCGTCTCAATGCCAACGAAACAATGGCCCTAGTGAGAGAAGCCACGGGGCTGTGAAGCCTCATCGTTATCTCAATACCAGCTTGGCGAGGCGCCCCTTAACCTATCGTGGCGCTGGGACATTTGTAACACAATGTATCATTACTTCTCATTTCGCGAACCACAATGTTGTGCATCGTTACTGGGAGTCATTTCTGGGTGTAGGAGAAACGCCGGTGGGCTGTTGAGGCATTGCCTTTTGGATTCCAAGTTCTCGAACATGCTCTTCACGAGGCATAGGCGAAGTTTGAGCCTCGCGCAGCAAGCCAAAAGTCTCGCACCACCTGATTGGTACCCCTCGCTCCACGAAGACTGTCAGAGATGGTCAGTGATACATTCCCACACTCTCAACGAAGAAAGTCAAACCCACTTCATGATTTTCTTAAGAAAAACCGCTTTTTCATCGCCAGCTAGCTGCTGGCTTGGGAATGATGGGTCCGACAAAGCTTGCTCGAGCCAATTACGAGCTTTGGCTTGATTGCTGACCATCTTTTTCAGAGGCTCACTTAATCTGTCGAGTTCGCTCCTTGAGGCAGTTCCGCCGATGTTACGAACGATGGACTGGGCCAGCAATGGGCCTAACTGAGCTATCGCGTGATCTATCGTCGCATCTGCGGGCTTCAGAGCCATGAACGTGGCCTAGTGCTGGTCAGTACAATTGAGTGTCGTATGTCTCTGAGTTGGCGAACAAACCCAGAAATCCGCAGCTGCAGCTTTGGGTAGTGGCTCGCGCCCATCTAGGATCCGCAAGGCGTAGATGAAGAAAAACTCCGTAAGAGGAAGGCAATCCGGTCGGAAAAGCGACGCAGGCTCCCGCGAGATCAAGCGGTTCGTAAATTCAATGCCGTTCTGCGCCAACTCTACATCATTATCTGGCTCTGTTACGTCAAAATCGTGAGCGTGGTCCTGGAATCGAAACTAATGCGATCTTACCTGGTTGTTGCTGTAGTAAAGTAATGACCCATCGGAGAAGTTTCGTCCTTACTTCATCCACATCACCGCTCTTCATATTTCTTAGTGAACTAAGAAAAGAACAAGCAGTGTTCACAAAGTAGCCAATTCGAGGTGTTTGAGGTGTCTGTTCAGTGAGGTAGTCGCATACCAGCCCTGGAGGGAAAACGAATGGGCCAGCGTCCGACTCGGAAAACCCCGATCGGAAAATGGTGCAAATGCTCTCGGAAATTTCGTCGCTCTGTGGGAACGCTGTCTGAAGCTGTACTATCATTGACATGATCCCAGACTGCAAATGGCCGAGTCTGGAGGAGCTGTCGGTCGCCGGGATATCCTTCTCACTGTCCAGGTCGAAAGGCACGTCGCCCGGAGCCTGTAGACCTTTACCAATGCCTATGAGGCATCTCAGAGCTTTCAAGGCCATGTGCAGGGGAAGTTCCGACGGATCGCCTAGCGTCGGGCAGCGATGAATGTCTGTTCCGCTGCCTGATGCGTCGCTCTGGAGTCTGGGCAAGGACAATAGATGCATTGACAAGCGAGCATCTTTCTGGACGAACGAGAGTAAGAAGTTAATATGGTCGAACTTGGTGCTCTCATCTGGGACGGCTTGGATGACAGCGGCTATGGCTCCCATGATTCGCTCAACAGCCAGACAGTCCAGCTGACTTTGTGCGGCAATACCCTCATATTGACTGAGGAATGCGCTTGCCTCCGATGCCAGGATGGAGCGTGACGAGGAACAAAGCTGTAAAATGGATTTGGCGGCCGGCCCAGCTAGTAAGGGATCTGCAAGGACAGAGAAGAGCAGATTCAGTGCAGCTGGAAGGCTTTGGGTCTCGCGCTCAAAGTAATCGGAGTATCTTTCAATCAGGGATATACAGGTCTGGCGAGTGCGACCTGGCATAGACGAACCCGATGTCTGAAGAAGGTCGAATAGTGGTGAGGAGAAAACAGCTCTGAGGCTTTCGTCGCACCTGGCATCTCCAGTTACGCAATCGGCGAGGGATCCAAGACAGAACGTTGCAGCTTCAAGATCAGACGAAGAGTTTGGTGACAACGACTGAAGAGTCAGATTGGCGAAAGTTGAGATTAAGGGAGGTCCAGTCACGGTAAAGGTCGATTGAAGAAGGTCAGCAACATCCTTCCTTGCATCGCCAAAACCGGCGCGGTCAACCGAATCCCAATCAGCAAGAACACTGGCAGGTGGGTATGCAATTCGTTGCCACACAGTCGATATAGCTTCCAGAACGTGGGATGTAGCCGTAGAGACCCATTCCTTTGAGCCCTCTTCCTCCGAGTAAATGCAGTCTGTTAATGTCTCAACATAGGTGGACCAGAACTCGAGGGCCGGGACGAAAATCTTGTCCTCGCTGACAGGATATCCCTGGGCAGAGAGGAGCCCACGAAGATGTGCGACAAAACGCGATGAGCGGGCATCCACACCGTGAATGAGATCCTCAACCTTGGAATCGCCAAGAGCGATCATGAGCTGCCCGAATTGAGCGGAATCAAAGTCGAAGTCCCCTTGGACAAGACGCTGGTATCGCTCATGAGACCACTGGGTCTCGAAAAGAGAAAAGAGGGATTCGTAATGTTCATCTGTCAAGAAGCCCGAGTAGTTTGACAGAATTTCGGAGAGCAACTCCACGGCCCCCTCGTACAATTCGTTATCGCACAAAGCTGTGATCGTAGGCTGAACCAGGGCCCGAAGAGCGTGGACAAGCTCGTCGTTGTGCGCTGAAACCCTCTGAGAGAACCAAACCCACGACTGGACGATGTGTGGTGAGCAACTTGTCCCTAAAGATGAGGCATTCACGCGATTGGATAAACGAGGTGACTGCCTACCTGTAGACAAGTTATGGTGCCTTTCTGTAAGCTGTGGCTCATTGGATCTGAAGATCTTCGGCGTACAAATCCGTGAGACATGAGAGCCATAGCATCTGGAACATTGCGCGTGAGATTTTCATATAAACCCATGCTTCCGCGCCGTTAGTGAACAGACCAGGATCAGAAAGGCTGCAATGCTCACTGTTTTGCTGAGTTCATTTCCACTTTCGTTGCTTCGTCTATTAGTGCTCCTGAGAACCATAGTGCGGCCTGGACGTTTCGAGGCTGGAGTGTTTGCAGGACGCTCGATAAATCGATGGTTTCATCGACTCGGTCTTGGGGCAATGCTACACCTTCGGACAGAGAGAGACAGAGGTGACGGATGCAAAGCCCCCACTGGGTGGGAAAGCATAAGAAAAAGGTTACCAAAGCTGCGGATAGCTTCCTAACGACCATGGCTCCGGAGCCGTCGTCCAGAGACCTGACAAACCAGCCTATGAGATTTTGTAGCAATTCTGATGCATCTTCCTTTGACAGTGAGGAGCTGATCTCGATATTAGTGGCGGTGCTGGCCAAATTGAGAGGTGGTATACAACCTTTCAGTGTTAAGCTTGACAATCAGGGTGAGGGCACCGAAGAACTTGACCTTGTCGTCTGCATAGCCCAAGAGATCACGGGCGATCCACCAGCCGGAAGGGGATCTTTGCATGCGATGAAGCGTCTCTTGGATGCGCGCAATGGTCTCAGGAGGAGACGGTTCATAGAGAGCCAGTACTAACTGCGAGGCGACTGTCAGCATAGTCACTACCTTGCCGAGGGTGGGTACGAGACTTACGGCTTCTGCCTCTTGTATGGTAGATGGCAGCTGAGGTTCCATGTTTGCGAGGAAGGATGAAGCACTTAAATGTTTGTCGATTTTGTTCTCATGTTGACACTCAACTATCTCCTCAATGATGAAGATGTGCTTCGACGTGAAGAGGCAGGCGCAGGATGGATGGCGGCGTCAGAGCTTGGAACTATGGTTGAGCGTCACAATTTGAAGTTGAGGCTCTGGGTAAACATAAAATGCAGGCCGAGTGCCCAAAGTGAAGCGTAAGAAAGCTCGGAGAAGATGAGGGTGGGTCGGGTCGCCTGGAGGACCAAATGACACGAGCGACAAAGTAACCTGGTGAAGAACGGACAACGTCTTTTTCTATTGGAAGGGAAGATGGAAGAGAAAGACAGTGATACGAGGTGTCACGGATAGAAGAAGATTTAGTGTTTTAATTTCTACGGATAACCTGGCATTACCTGCGAACAAGTCACAATAATGACGCCTAAGTATCCAAAATAATCCCCTTCCATAGGTTGGCAAGAATGGCAGCTCATAGTCCGTTTATGCGATTAAGGCGACTAAAAGTCTTGGGAAGTAGGCAACTGGTAGATAACTCTGTGCAAGACATATGTATTCGCCTAAGGCATTCGACAGTAACCGACTTACTTACCTAATTAAGGTATATATGCACTTAACATGGTGCCTTGGTACCTGTCCATGCCACCCACGTGCCATCTCACCACGCCACATGCTCCAGCTGCCTATTACACAGGCCCCCGCTGTCTTAAGGTATCACACAGAAGGGCGGGCAGTAACGGAATCTGCCCCTCCCTCAGGTCTGAACATGAGCTGGTGCGGGGCACTACTCACTTTTGTGGAAGGAGAGCTGGTGTGCATTTGTATGTATCTGTCGTCCAGGCCCACACTATCAGGTAGCTAGGCAGGACTACCTACTGTACCCAGGCCTGACCTGAGCTGCAGCATTTTCCAAACGTGGAGTCGTCACAGTCAGCTCCTTCCATTACCTGCGTACGTGCCTACCTCACTTGTCCCGACGCTGCCCGTGGAGTTAGTTGTCCCCGCGCAGGTCAAGCCACATCGGGTATCCCATTTACCTTTGCCTTAACCTCCGCTTCCCAGTGAAATTGACCACACGCGCCCACCGTCCTGGTCGTACCTCCAGCATTCCCTCCTCATGCTCAGGACCAGTCTTCGCCCTGCCCTTTGTCTTGTCTGCCGAACCAGCTATCGATTCCCTACAAGCAGCGTCAGCGTCTGGCCCCCGCCCGCTGCATCATCCGCCGGCTTTCATATATCTTCTCCTGGCCTTGGCCATCGAGCATTACACCAAATCCCAGCCCTAGATATGGAGCGAATTGACACAACCAGCCGCCTCTCAAGGCTCAGAGAGCTGATGAAGGAGCGCAAGGTCGACGTTTACGGTATGGACAAATCACTGCAAGCCAGTTTTCTGCCGGTTGCGTTGTTGTAGCGTCGTCACTGATTCCCTGTTCTTCTATGTGTAGTCATCCCCTCTGAAGACTCCCATGCCTCCGAATATATCGCTGGCTGCGATGCTCGCCGGGAATTCATCTCTGGTTTCAGTGGCTCTGCCGGCTGCGCTGTCGTAACCTTGGACAAGGCTGCGCTGGCTACCGACGGAAGATACTTCAACCAAGCTTCGAAGCAGCTTGATCAAAACTGGTTGCTCCTGAAACAAGGTCTCCAAGATGTTCCTACATGGCAAGAATGGTCTGCTGAACAGTCTACTGGTGGCAAGGTTGTCGGTGTTGACGCCAAACTCATCACAGGCTCCGTAGCCAAGAAACTCGCTGAAAAGGTCAAGAGATCTGGCGGTAGTGATCTGCTGCCTTTGGATGACAACTTGGTGGATCTTGTGTGGGCTGCTAATCGCCCGGCTCGCCCCAAGAACCCCGTCAAAGTGCTGCCCGGGAGGTTCAATGGCAAGGACGTCAAGAGCAAGCTCAAGGACTTACGCCAAGAGCTGGAAAAGAAGAACTCACCTGCCTTTGTTGTGTCAATGCTCGACGAGGTTGCCTGGCTCTTCAATCTCCGCGGCGACGACATTCCCTACAACCCCGTCTTCTTCTCATATGCAATCATTACTCCCGATTCAGCAACCCTTTATGTTGACGATACTAAGCTTGGAAAAGAGACTCAGGATTATCTTGCGGAGAATGACGTCGCTGTCAAGCCTTACGAAGCCATCTTCGATGCAATTGACGCTTTACGATCCGAGGTTAAATCGACCGAGTCAGCAACTGGAACTACATCTCAGAGGTTCATGATCTCCAACAAGGCATCTTGGGCATTGAAGCGCTCCCTGGGCGGAGACGGTCAAGTTGACGAGGTAAGAAGTCCTATCGGGGACTCTAAGGCTGTCAAGAATAAGAACGAGATGGCTGGTATGAGGGCTTGTCACATTCGTGATGGCGCTGCTTTGATCGAGTACTTTGCTTGGCTGGAAGACCAGCTTGTGGCCAAGAAAGTGAAGTTGGACGAAGTTGAGGCAGGTGACAAACTCGAACAACTGCGTGCAAAGCAGAAAGATTACGTTGGCTTGTCATTTGACACCATTTCATCGACTGGTGCGAAGTAAGTTTGGACTTCTCTTGCCTCTAGTGAACATATTCTACCTGGGCTATGGCGGCACCATGAGACACCAATCATCCCAACTCTTGCTGATATCTCTCCAGCGCCGCTGTGATTCACTATAAGCCGGAGCGAGGGGCATGCAGCACCATTGACCCCAATGCCATTTACCTGTGCGACTCTGGTGCGCAGTACCTCGACGGAACTACCGACACAACAAGGACTTTGCACTTCGGACAACCTACGGAAGCGGAGAAGCTCGCCTATACCTTGGTGCTTAAGGGGAACATTGCGCTGGATACTGCGATATTTCCCAAGGGCACAACTGGCTTTGCGCTTGACTGCTTGGCTCGCCAGCACCTATGGGTACGTATTAAATCGCAGCCTTGACCAGCAGAGATGGGTAACTAACACTGCTTGCGCCTCAGAGAGAGGGCCTCGACTACCGTCATGGAACTGGTCATGGTGTTGGGTCGTACCTCAACGTACATGAGGGCCCTATCGGTATCGGCACCAGAGTCCAGTTTGCCGAAGTCGCTCTTGCACCAGGCAACGTAGTGTCTATCGAGCCAGGATTCTACGAGGACGGGTCATATGGCATTCGGATCGAGAATGTCGCAATGGTAACCGAAGTCAAGACAAAGCATTCTTTTGGCGACAAGCCCTACTTGGGCTTCGAGCACGTCACTATGGTCCCATACTGCCAAAATTTGATTGACCCCAGTCTCTTGACAGTGGAAGAGAAAGCGTGGCTAAACAAGCACAATGCGGAAATCTTCCAGAAAACGAAGGATTATTTCCAGAATGACCCCTTGACCCTAGCGTGGCTGACACGGGAGACGCAACCTTTCTGAGGTTATCAGACCTAAAAGCGGACAAAGGCGGCGAGAGTAAAGGTAGCTGCGAAAGATAGCCGGAAAACAGCATTGTGGAAAGGCTTTGTCAGAATGGCCTTGTTTAGATGTTTCTTCAAGCCGAGAAGCTGGGGCAAGTCCAAGCCATATCGATGCGCAAGCTATGGAACGATTGTTAGCACCGAATTCAAATAACTATAACCCGACGAGTGAGTTCCCTGGGGAGCGGCAGCAAGTACGTAAATGGTGAACATGGCTAGGCCGGTAAGGAGAGCCAGAGTGTGAGATAGAAAGCCGACGAGAAGTCCAACTCCAAATCCTATACCAATATTAACAAGACATACCCGTTCGGGATATATAATTCTCATACCATAGATGCTACCGCGCGAAAGCTGTCTCATCGATTCTGGATTCAAGCTCCCAAATGAACGGCGATCTTGCGCGCGATTGGGCGATGCCGCGGTTGAGGTGAGATGAGAGCCAAAGTTCCCAGGCGTTTGTCGGTAGACAAGTGAGTAGGTGACGCAAAAGCCAGCGCCGACCGGCCAAGCCAGGCGCCGACCGGCGAATCTTGCTGAAAGGAGGCCGCTCATGGGAACGTTTCAGCTCAGATGGAAAGCGAAGTCAACCAACGTTGCTGCATGTGGTGGAGGAAGGTGGGAGAGACTAATTGAGAATAAGTTTGTAAACGAAGAGTCGTACCTTGGCACGCTCATTATGCACCTTTCTTACGTGCCCTTACGATCATTGATTTACCCTCCATTAGGTAAGGCACTACTAGTCTCATACTTTTGTTGCTCTTCTTTACATAAGCACCTAAGGCACGGTACATTCCATGACCTTGCGAATGAGGTACAGTTGAATACAGGCATTTTGGTCGGGCGACTTCCAACATGACAACCTCAGATACGCCCCTGACGTGCGTTATAAACGTGGCAGTCTGGAGCGTAGATTGCGGAAACGAGTTGAGGAACCAGGTATACCTGGCAAGCTTGGTGACCCATACCGCCGATGCGCCATTAGCTACGTAACCTAGGCACCTTAGGAACCGTGAGTTGGAACCTAACTAAGCTTGGTATCGAGGTACTTGGAGACATGCCAAGCAACTTGATCACGCTGTTGCATGTGTTTCCACTGATGATTATGTCTGGTTGCTAATTCGAAGGACCTCGTTACTCGAGGGCGTCAAGGATTGGTGCCTCAGTGCCTTGGTGTTTTCCTGTCCTCTGACGTAACCTTCCTTCAAGTCACACCGCATGGCCATCCCAAAAGGTGTTGACATTCAAGTAACAAAGAAGCATCGCCAACGCCACGAACTCCCCACCCCCTATAAAATCTCAAGAAGAAACCGCCATCCCAGAAAGGGTATCCGCACAACCATGATATAACAGAAACAGAAGCCAGAGAAATTATACACCTCGTAGGGAGGATACACCTCGTAGGGAGGATACACCTCGTAGGGAGGATCCCGCGTGTTCGCAAATATAGCGAGCAACGCGCAGAGGGCGACCCCAGGTATTCACCAAGGCGGCTCGGTGATCGTCAGAAGCCCCATAGATCAATAGTCCTCGTTAACCTTGGTAACTTCAGCCGAGGCCACCCCATACGCCGCGAATGCGCCTTGCAAGCTGGATATCCTTTTGCATGATGGTCACCCTCTTAGCATGGATTGCACAGAGATTTGTATCTTCGAAAAGGTGAACCAAGAAAGCCTCGGCAGCTTCTTGCAGTGCTTGTATTGCTTGTGACTGCCATCGCATAGCTTCGCCTCGAGGCCTTACCGACTCGGCAATTTCGCGAACCTAGAGAGAACGGTTAGCCTGTCGTGTCCTAGAGTATTGACTGGGTCTGAACGTACTAGACGTGAGAAGGGAAGACGTCGCAGCAGAAGGTCGGTGCCATTTTGGTATCTCCGAATCTCCCTAAGAGCAACCGTCCCTGGTCTGTAGCGTCGCTTGCCTCGATTGGGGATCGGATCGCCAGCTGCTCCTCGTCAGCACCCGTCCTACACGACCGGGGAAGCATAATCTTTACGTTGGACATCGCTCTGTCGCGATTTGCGACGCACAACGTCCGACTGTCTCTTCTTCGGAGGCATGGCGATAGGTAGCGTTTTCCGAAATCTGTTTTGCAGAGGTCTGCTCGGGGGATCCTTATTTTGACTAAAGGGGCGAAGTGGGTGTCCAGAGGAGGGCCGGACAAGTGCGATAGCCAAGACAAGGTTGCGAGAGTGAGGGCAGCGTAGGAAAGTCTCAATTGGGATTGCGACAGTAGGGACAGAATAATGAAGGTCAACTGAGCTTCATCTATTATGTTTGACGGATTAGAAGCCGGGACGAGATTGTAGCTCGGAGGTGATAATGGTGGTGTTGAAGGAATAATGAAAGTAATTGAGCTACTCTCCCATTCCGATAGGACCTGAACCGTAGTGCGCTACCAGCCCCGCGATTTTCAAGGGAAATCGATCGGGACGCGTTTCGCGTGTTTCTTAACGCGTGTCCTGGCTACGCCAGACCACTTTACGCGTACTGCACCACTTGCTGTGCAGGGCTGTCTGCGTGAGTCGGCACTGTGAGGCTGATGCGGTCCCTTTCCATAGCTGTGGGTTTACTGATGGCACGTGAAGCGCTAGGTAATGTGAGGTGGATATACAAGTACGCGAATAAGGTACCTTGTGGGAAGGAACGGCACCAGTTTACAAGGGGCTGATCACTGTTGCTAAGTACTGGTTGCCAAGCTGTCCCCACTCCCCACTTCACCTCCAGCAATAAATTGACCGGCATCAACCGTTCGTCAGCGCTCAAGGTGCCGACCGTGCCTACCTAGGTAATTCCTACCCGCTAGGTACCTACCTACGTTACTCAGAGGCCACCTCTCCAGACTTGTAACTTGACTACATGCAGTCGTGCTCCCACCCTCTCTAACCTCAGTCACTTCCCAAGCCGGCGACGTATCTGACGATTTATTGCCGATTCAACTTCGTCCCTCCGTGTAGTCACGGCCAGTCGCTTGGTCTCTTCTATCGACAAGCATCGCAAACGTAGTGTTATCCGTCCTCCCCGACGCTTTTGCAACCCCTCAACCTAGCTACACTCTCAGACGACCAAGATACTTAGACGGCACTTCACGCCCTTCGATTTCCGCAAAGCTCCGGCACGGCAGGCAATGAGGGCAACTTCTTTGCCGACGAATCTTCGCCTCTGAAGCACTCTCATCCCAGTTCGTTACGCAGCATGGACCAGATGATGGGTGACGGGGGCCGATTCCCCCTTGAGACGTGGTTCTGGGAAATGCCCATTTGCACCAGATGGTGGACGACTGCTACCGTTCTGACTAGCGCTCTCGTACAATGTCAAATGGTCACTCCCTTTCAGTTGTTTTACAGCTTTCGCGCTGTCTTCGCCAAATCCCAGGTTCGCCTAATTCTTCCATTCTTCATTTATTGATATGTTGGCGATGATTGCAACCCCACCACAGTCTAGTTCTCTCCCCCGAAGACATTCGAACTATTGCTGATCACTCTGAATGTCCTCATAGTACTGGCGTCTTCTTACTACGTTCCTCTACTTCGGCCCATTCTCGCTCGATCTGCTATTCCATGTCTACTTCCTTCAGCGCTACGCGCGGTTACTCGAAGAGTCCTCTGGCCGCTCCCCAGCACACTTTTCCTGGTTGCTCGTTTATTCCATGGCGAGTCTTCTTCTCTTGTCGCCAATGGTCTCGATGCCGTTCTTGGGCCACCCACTCTCTTCAACTCTCGTTTATATTTGGTCGCGGCGTAACCCGGATACGAGATTGAGCTTTCTTGGACTGCTGGTCTTCACAGCCCCCTACCTACCGTGGGTTCTGATGGCCTTCAGTCTTATCCTCCATGGCTCTATTCCCAAGGATGAAATTATGGGCGTGGTGATCGGTCACATCTGGTACTTCTTTACTGATGTATACCCGCCTTTGCACAATGGGTCGCGTCCATTCGACCCTCCAAGCTGGTGGAGGAGGCTGTTTGAGAGACGTCAGGTGGAGGAAACAGCTGATGGCATCAACAATGAGATTGCCATTGCCGGAGGGCCAGAGCTTGCTGCTGACGTTCGATGATGGGACATGTTGGGCAAATCTATTGGGGACGAAAAAGAAGATGGGAAAAGCTGGTGGGATTAGCAACATTTGCATTGTTCTTGGCGTTGGGGTATCAATATCGCCATTAAGCGGCATATGTCTTTGTACCCATGCATGATTTTCATCAACGAAGCACCTCAGGCTTGAATTCGCCATAAGCATAGATACCTTAGAGCTGACTTCCACGCCCGACAGTTGTCCCAGGCGAAAGCACAGGTCAACGTAAGAATGTCATGTATTGTTATCCATGTTCTCTTTGCAACGTGTGTTTCCCATTCTAATGTGTCGTGATTCAAGATGCTTTGACTAGCATTGCTTTTTCCTCAAGTACCTTGAGATAGCCAATTCACATTTCGGGCGATGGTTCTGGCTCTGACTCTGGCCGTCTTGACTTCCACGCGCGGTCGCAAAGGAAGGCCGGGCTGCCGCGCGCCGATGGTGGGTTCCAGCCGGAATGACCTACCTTATGGCAGCCCCGCCCACGTGCAACCTGACTTATCTATGTACAAGTAGAGGTAAGGCCGGACGGACAACGACACGCTTCATTTCCAGCACCTCTTCTGATGACCCCACCTGCTGAACCAATTGCGTCATTTCAAATACAAAAAGTGAAACCGACCTCATTACCTACTGCCTCCAAAGCGCAATCGAAATAACACCAACTCAATACTGCTGACCACAGAACCTTTTGATATTCTACTTTGCGGAATACTCTTGATACAAAGTACTCACAGTGCCATCTATACAGGCATACAAAACCTCTGAGTCTCATTTACGCACAGCTCTCAGGCTTGCGATACTTTACCCACTCACCAACATGAGGGCTTATTGGTATGACGGCCTTGATGTAAGTTGAGAAGAAGCCTTTCTTTAAAATGTCTAAAATGACCAAAGCTCGAGTCCTCGGTAGTAATCAATCACTGACTATCAACGACACCATAGGGTGACCAGCGCCTGGCACATGACTCTGGCAAGGAGGTTACCGTCGAAGATCTGAAGAAGCTTGGTGTCTTTTACCACCAAATCCCTAATCTGGATGGTGTCAACCAGCTGGCTTCGGACCGCGGCTATAGGAACCGAGACGAGATTGTTGTGTCGCCAGAGAAGATGGGCGAGATCTATGAGGAAAAGGTCAAATCTTTCTTCCACGAGCACTTGCACGAGGATGAGGAAATTCGTTATGTTCGTGACGGTCAAGGTTTCTTTGACGTCAGAAGCGCCGATGACGCTTGGGTTCGTATCCGTGTTGAGAAGGTAACATCGCCATGTTCGTCGGCAAATGGCGCTGCAACCAGCTGACCATTGGCAGGACGACTTAATTATCCTGCCTCCTGGCATCTACCACCGCTTCACAACCGACGAGTCTAACGTAAGCAGTGCATGTATTCAGAGGTTATGTAGTTTGCTAACAGTCCAAAGTACATCAAGGCAATGAGGCTCTTCAAGGATGAGCCCAAGTGGACCCCTTTGAACAGGACGAAGGACCTTGATGTGAACCCGCACAGGAAAGAATATGTTGAGCAATACCTTCAGAACGGCGTGTCAGCATGAACAACCAGCTAAGGACACGGTACATGGGGGAGAGTCTGTGGGCATGAGCGAAGCAGGTGGATAAGATATCTAGTGGGAGTATGGAGATGATTCGTGCCACTTGCGGGATCCTTTGCACTCTAATCATGTCTCCGAGTACAGCAAGTCTCGTTACGAAGGCACCTCTTTGACCAATGTACGACTTGGCAGACAGGCGCTAGACTGGGTAATGCCTATGCTGACATCTCCATCTACTGCACAGCGCAAATATGACGAGATCTGACGAGATTTGTCCCTATTGTCTAATTCCTCCATCAAATGAAGACCGGCTTGCCAACCCCAAGATGCCAACTGTGAACGGCCGCTCACCCGTAAGAACAATCACTGCTCTGCTGGAACCAGTAGACAGCGGAGAATGGGAGTGGCTCATCCAGCACTACCTTCCTACCTACCTTGGCGGTCATGAGAAGGCGACGCGAGAATCATCCGACATTCATCCCGTGGCTGAGGATCGTGAAACTTGGCATCAGAAGCCAATTTTAGATGCATAGAGACATACCGTTATACGGTTACCCAGCCGCTCATGCATGTACCGGGATTAAGAAGGGGATATGGGGAAGTGGGGTACGGATATACCAGTTCTCATCTACCGAAATCACCGGGTTCATCCAGCAATCAGCACTGGTCACCTTGCGGCCTTCAACAACCACACCCTCATCGGTCTCGGTATCACTGGAGCAGGCAAAAGTACCTCGCCCGGGTAGGCCTTTCCCAAGGCCACCAATTCTTACCTCGACCTTCACCTCGTCTCACAGGTGGATGCACTGAGCAAGCTGAAATCTCGCATTCGATTTACGTTTCTTCTCCGTACCTCGTCTTGCTCTATATTGATTTAATGGCTCGGATATCTTCACTTCCTAAAGCCACCGGCATTTTACCGTTCCCTTTTCTTCCATCTTACCATCAATATTGCATCTAATAGCTCTCTTCCGTAACGAACGAGCTGCAACGATTGCCCCTCTGAAGACTGCTTCCATACCGACTGCCAAGAGGCCGCGAGCTTATCAGCAGAGCTACGTAGAGCTCGTAATACCACCCAGCGACTGTGAAACGAGCGCGATGGACGTGTGTAGCGAGAACAGCGCGACTCCCGCGGATGGACCGTCAAGAGTGAAGCTTCAACTCCCAGCTAGCTGTGATCCACCACAACTTGACGGCGAGAGGAAGCAGTTGGTCTGGGTTGTAAGTGATGGGACACCCTAATGTTACTTTCTGACATTGACTGAGCACTTCCTGTGCAGGTATTTGGTGGAACCGGCCACATGGGTAGATCTCTTGTCAAGTCCGCCTTGTCCAAAGGAGATCTCGTCACTTCCGTGGGCCGTGTGTTCGAGACGACACCGGAGGAAATGGTAGCACAGCAGGACAATGAAAATTGCTTGGGGATGCTGTGTGACGTTCGAGCGAGAGACTCGGTAGCGCGGGTCATTGAACGGACCTTGGAGCGGTTCCAGCGATTTGACGTCGTAGCCAACTGTTCTGGCTATGGCGTAATTGGAGCATGTGAGGACCAGGATGAGCACGAAATCCGCAATCAGTTCGAGACGAACTTCATGGGCACTTTGAACATTATCCAAGCCAGCCTACCTTACTTTCGCCAACAGAACGGCGGCCGCTACCTGATTTTCAGCTCGACGTCAGGAGCTCTGGGTGTTCCAGGCCTCGGCCCCTATTGTGCTACCAAATACGCCGTCGAGGGACTCATAGAAGCTATGCTTTACGAGACAGACTCATTCAACGTCAAGGCAACACTCGTAGAGCCGGGGTTCGTCAGAAGGGACGAGCCAGATACCCTTGCAACACCGTTACCAACCTGGGGTCATTTCCTCATCAAACCTGCGAGCGATGCCTACGCACAGGCAACATCACCAGCGTTGCATGCCAAAAGAATGGTTCAGTGGCTCGGTGACCGGCAGCCGACAAGCGCCGTCAAGTGTGCGGAGCTCGTCTGGCAACTAGCTCATTGCTCGTATCCCCCGCTGCGGCTCCTTCTGGGGAGCTATGCAATAGAGAGTATTCGTGATAGGCTGCGGTCCGTCACCGAAGAATTGGAGGATTGGAAACATCTAAATTTCCCCGCTCCGCCTGATGAAGGGGAGGGAAAGGAGGCGCAAGCAGATCAAGATGAAAGCATGGCCGACTCTGGGCAGGATGCGCCTGGCCAGGTAACTGCGTAGGAGTTGTGTACTGAGTCTGAGTGAATTTTGAGTTCTTTGTTTTTCTGTGTCAACGGCAAAGATGCGAGTGGTGGGTGCTGTCTCTCGTAGACTCCAATGCGCAAAGAGTCCTCGGTGCTTCAAGCTTTGCCAGACATCGGGGACATTCTTCTACAAGAGAGCAGGGGAAACCCTTTGAAGTGATGGAAAGCGAATACAAATCACAGAAGAGAAGACTGCAAGACCAGACAGACGAGGCATCTGTTGAATGAAGCTGACGTTGGCAAAGTACCCGTCCGTACTTGCAGGTCCTTGAAGTTGTCCCCATGATACACGCGAGTCTCTTTCGCCTGCTTTGAAGAACCAGCGTTGGGGGTACTCTTGTCTCTGCCTACACGTCATCTTCGATTCTGCAGGGCGGCTGACGACGGGAGAGGGCCTTGGAAGTACGTATTGTTGCCAACACCTGGGAGCCTCGCCATTGGATGCCTCTGGGTGCCATCTTCTCACCCGTCTTATTCAGCAAGCAGTTGTGCTTTTAGACATGCCGCAGCGATGAAACGGGGCAATGAAGCTCGCATATGTGACCGAAAACCCATGAGACGCTTGCCTTCATTCAAGATCATGAGTGAGCCTGGTGATGAGGTCACCGGGAACTGTACTGTGTTGTTGAGGCTCAGCCTACAACTTTGCCTTCTCAATTCTTTCCTGCTCCGCCCATGCCTTATTGATGCGAACATTTTGCCAAAACCGCCAGGCCCCAAGGGCTGCCGCTGCTGGTGGACACGCCAGAAGCAGCCAACTCCACCATACTGGGCTGGAGGCCTGAACGTGACGGATAGCCTCGCCGATGTCTCTCTTCAAGTCTTCCTTGGAGCCATCATTCCATAGTACGACGCCCTTGCCCTCACCTCTGGCTTCACATCTCCGTGCCTTGAGCCTCACATCCGTCTGGCTGAGCACGCGGTTCTCGGCGTCTTCGCGGCTGAGATGAGGATCGCGGGCCATGAGACGCTGCATCTGTACCTCGGGGTCCTTGACAGCAACGACAAAAACGGTGCCGCAGAGGCGGTCGAGGCTGCTTTCGAATAACAGGGGAACGTCGAGGAGAACAGCCCAGTGACCGGTGACATAGGCACGGAGAATGGCCTTGTACATCTCAGAGCGAACGGCGGGGTGAACAATGCCGTTAAGTACGGCACGGTCCTTTTTGAGCTCTTCCGTGTCGCCAAAGACGCGCTTGCCGAGGGCGGGCCGGTTGAGTGGTCGACCTTTGCCGTCGGGCCCGGCCTCGGGCATGGTCTCTGAGACCGGGACGAGGAGGTCCGGGGTTGTGGGGAGGAAATGCTTCACGATGGCGGCATATCCCTTTGATCCGGGTTCGACGACTTTCCTCGCGAGGACATCGGCGTCGATGAGGGGAATGGAGTAAGGGGGCTTGGAGAGGATGGAGGAAACGGTTGACTTGCCCGTCGCAATGGAGCCCGTAAGACCGATGAAGAGCATTGTGAGAGAATCCCCGTTTCAGGGCGTGATTTCGGATTGGCCTCTTCTTCCGAAATTTAAATGCGAGCCCCGGTGACAAATGCGATGGGTTCGATATCGGCGCCACGGTATTGAATTGGAAATGCGGGAGCTGGGACGGGAAGAGGGATGAAGTTCAGGTCGTTAATGGCGATAGTGGGGGTGGACTGATGATGGATCCGAGGTTATTTCGAGTCGAGGAAGAAGGAAAGCACAGGGCAGGCACATGAGCTTGGGGTACGACTACCCATGCGTCAGCCAATTGACATTCACTTTGCAGTTTCGGTGCCAAGCATAACTGAAAGAGAGCGCGATTGAAGGAACTTGGTACCTTGGCAACGTAATGAACTTTTGGCAACTTTGGTTGTCAAGTTATCTTGGCTTGCGCAGAAATCATACAATTCTTTCTTGACGGGACGAGAAAAACGCTGGCCTTCGTTCAGGTCGGTACACTGGCCCCTGGGGTTGAGGTGACCTTGGGAGCTATCTCACGTACCTAGGCATATACGGATAGGTAGGCACCATCCCGAAAGACAGCGCCAGGGGCCAACCTTGCGGTCTTGCCTTATGTAATTCTGAAGAACAAGAAAAAAAGCAAAGGAAAAAAAACCCAGACAAAAAAAACTGGACAGGGTGAGGCAGCGTGACACTTTCCCTTACTGTGTGCCCTGTGGTCGAATTGGAATGGTGCACCCCTGGGTCTGCCAGGTGTCTAGTGGTCCCTTGCATTCATCCCTTCTTACCAAAGATACTTTCATGGCTCCTTGACTGGGCTGTCGCGGGCGGTATTTGGAGAGCTTACGTGCCCCGAGATTCTCCACCTGGCCTGTAGAAAGCACTAAGGCCATCCAATCTGAGGTGAAATTCCGTGACCCTTGATGGGTAGGCGCACGCGTGTTCCCCTGCGTTCCCGTCCCGTCCGTTCTAATTAATGCCCAAGAGCCTTTGACCCCCTTAACCTCCGTTTTCTTTCTTAACCCCAGATCTTCAACAACGCTTCCCCTAGAGCCAGATCACCGCGTCCGCAAACAACGAAGCGTGAAGGACCGCAGCTACGACTCGATCAACCTATTACTACCTTCTACCTCGTCGCAGTTGCGAGGCCGGTCATACACGACTCTCCCCGTTACCGAATCTCGGCGCATTCGCAAGCTCCACGGCTGCATCCTGCGCCAAACCTATTGAAGCCAGCTTGCTTCTACTGCCAATTTGATATACCGTCCAGACAGTTGTACACCGAGCGCCATCATGACGGACAAGAAGAACGAGGATTACGAGCTCCGCTCCTCCGAGTCATTTGGAGAGAAGGATGGCTTTCTGGCTCGGCCTCCCCCAAGGCCGCGTCCTACTCTTGGATCGCCAATCAGCAAGATTGACAACAGTCCCGGCGCTGCCATTCTCGCCTACTGCTTCTCTTCCATCAGCATGACCGTCGTCAACAAATACGTCGTTTCAGGCCAGTTCTGGAACCTCAACTTTCTTTACCTTGCTGTCCAGGTGCGTTCTATCCAAAGGCAAATCCCCAGTCGCGACTACCTCTAACTCAGCCCTCTTATCCAGTCCATCGTGTGCATCCTTACCATTATCGTGTGCAAGAACCTCGGAATGATTACGAACCTGGCGCCATTCGACACTGACAAGGCAAAGAAATGTTGGTCTCGTCTCACGTGATGCAGGCATCGGCCAAAGCTTACTATCTGCAGGGTTCCCTATCGCACTCCTCCTGGTTGGCATGATTTACACGGGCACCAAGGCCTTGCAATTTCTCTCTGTGCCGGTATACACCATCTTCAAGAATCTGACCATCATCGTCATCGCGTACGGCGAGGTTTTGTGGTTCGGCGGCAGTGTCAGCCCTCTTGCCCTTCTCTCGTTTGGCCTGATGGTCCTCAGCTCCGTTGTTGCCGCCTGGGCTGATGTCCAGCATGCTCTTGGAGGTGGGTCGCAGTCTGCCGAAGCCTCTGCCGCCGTTTCGACCTTGAACGCTGGGTACGCGTGGATGGGCATGAACGTTTGCTGCACTGCGGCCTATGTGCTGGGCATGCGCAAAGTTATCAAGAAGATGAACTTCAAGGACTGGGACAGTGGGTTACCCTGAACGTCCAGGCGTTCCTAATTGGCAGAATTTACTGACGAGTGTGTTATAAAGCCATGTTCTACAACAACCTTTTGACGATTCCCGTCCTCATCGTTTGCACATTCCTTGCCGAGGACTGGTCTTCGGCAAACATCGAGAAGAACTTCCCCGTCGAGTCGCGCAACAGCCTGTTTGTCGGCATGATCTATTCGGGACTCTGCGCCATCTTCATCTCCTACTGCTCTGCATGGTGCATTCGTGTCACCTCGTCAACGACATACTCTGTGGTTGGCGCACTCAACAAGCTTCCCATTGCCATCAGTGGTCTGGTCTTTTTCGACGCCCCTGTCACATTTGGCAGTGTGTCGGCTATTGTTGTTGGCTTCATCAGCGGTATTGTCTACGCGTGGGCAAGAATCCGTCAGACGGAGGCTTCCAAGATGTCATTGCCGACGACACAACCTATGAGCGCGAGCTCGCAAAGCAATAGGGATGCGAACAAGTAGTGGCTGCCAGTATGGCAAGGTTGCCGGAATAGAGGCAAGTTTTGGGCGTAGCTTATCCGCGTGAGAACCTTGTGTTGGTGGCACGCTGATGACGGCCGTCATCTATCCCATTTTGGACAGCCGTGCAGGAGTGATGGCCGAGGGCACAATAGCATGTGAACTCGGCCAGGTTCGGCTTCGCTCTGCTCTTGAGATCAGCATAGACAAGAAAACCTGTGCCGCGATGCATGCTTCAGCCTTTGAGGTGTGGGCGGAAGAGCGGAACAAGGAGAAGCACGAGATGACAAGATACGAAAAGGCGTGTTAGAATACTGCAGCATTTCGTTTGCTGACGAAATGAATGTGGAACGATAGTACAGTACTATGGACGATGTAGCAATGTTGTAATGCCATGACACTGATTCCGCGAGGGCCCTGACAACATTCCCGTTGTGAATTGGTCGGCAGGGGGGCGACATATCTGCGATCCATCTTAACGATTTGATTCAACAAGATGTGGCGGTGAGTTTGGTTGAGATGCTGAACATACCGAGGCGCCCCAATCGGTTGAAGAAAATTGCAACGCTGACATCGCCCCACGTACCCACGTCAAAGCTTAGGGAGTGCAGCTTGCTTCGTGGGGTTTGAAGTAGTAAACGGTCCTCAAGAGAGAAACGCGAGCCATCAGCATGTGTTTGTCAGATGGCTTGACTACCTAGGTATCTTCCGCACCTGAGCTGCTAGGCTACTCTAAAGTAACTCGTCACGCAACTTCCCCATCTTAGGTGAGGGAGGAAACAACGGTGGTTCTTGTTGAAAAGCTTGGAACTGATGCACGTTGGGCTCCCCTGTAGAACTGTATGAAGTAGAACATACCTGAGGTAGTTACCAGCCATCAGGACCCATGACATCACACTCCACAGTGTGTACGTTAGGGTGGGCAGCTGAGGCATGTGGCAGAGAGCATCCTGACACTCCTCCAAGCTTCCTCTAGCGTAGCCTCGGAAAGCCACTCAAGGCAAACTTAGAGTAGTATAGATTTATTAAACTAATAATTTAAAGGTTTCTTTTTTTTAATTAATAATATACAAAGTATACGTGTTACACCTCATTTTATGAGTTAAATATTTATAATTAAAAATAATTAAAAAAAAAATACTTATAAATAAATAATATTTTCTTTGCTATTTTAAGAAATCCTTCTTAATTTTTAGAGAAAAAAAAAAGGATTGACGATGAACTAAAATTCCTCTCGTTTCACTCTTCTCTCTTTATGAAGTTTAAGGTTTCTTCTGGAGGAGGGGAGATAAGAAAATCCGTTCGCATCGTTTAGTTAGTGGGGGTTCCAGGGGATGCCTTTACCGTCCCCTCCCCCTTGCGATCTAAGAATGGCCCATCGCCAACAGGTCCACGTGCCATTTCAGCCGTCACACGAAACTGCTGTTCGATTTTTCTTCTTAGGACGATCCGCAATCATAGCTGTGTTGGCATAACCAGCTGTCTCTTGCCTGCTTTAGCTCCCGTCCCGCCATCCGAAGTTGGCACGCCGCCACATGATCCCAACATCCATCACCAAAGTCAAAAACCCTCATTCGACAACTCCCCAACTAATTGCTTATTTTCCCTCGGCGCAAACTCGATCTCTCCGAGCCTCCACCTCTCGGTGTTTCGCTTCTCCTCTAACTCATCTCCAAGGAGATATGGACTAAGCGTATCTTCATCGCCTTTTCCTATTGCAAGTTAGCCTTGCACTTTGTCGTCGTTTTCGGATCTATTCGATAAGTGGCAGCGGCAGTTCTAGCCAACATGTTGCCCTTCATTCATAAGCGTACGTAATATGCACCCTCGACTAACGACTTGTTCATTCTGCCTATGCCGGCTTCTTCCACTACTGGAGCCTCTCTTGCTAACGTTTGCTTGCCTCTGTAGCTTTCGAGCTTCTTGCTTCTCGCATCGGCGCATCTCCAGACGAACGTCGGTCCCTCCCATCAAGCTCGGCTACATAGCGAAGCTCTACGAAACCCCGTCCCTAATAGAGCACCAACACTGACACCACGACTTCCCAGTCAAGCTCGTCTTTTCGTTCCTCATATCATATCCGTTAGCCGGCTTGCTCAAACGAGTTCCCGACTCCAGGCCTGACCTCAAAAACCTCTTCATAATAAGGTATGCTACCCAGCAGATACCCAAGCTGTTTTCTTTGTCTATTCCAACCGGTCTTGTGGCTGACGCTTCGACTCTTGGACTAGCACCTCTACTTTCTATCTGGTCGGGCTTTTCGATTTGTGGGATGGAGTACGCACCCTTGCTATCGCCTCTGCCGGCATCTACAGCATTGCGAAGTATATGCGTACCAGCCCATTAATGCCATGGGTCGGCTTCACATTTCTCATGGGCCACATGTCCATAAGTCACATCGCTCGTCAGGTGGCCAATAGCCCGTCTTCCGTCGATATCACTGGCGCCCAGATGGTGCTTTTGATGAAGCTTAGCGGTTTCTGCTGGAACGTCGCGGACGGTCAGCTCCCGGACGACCAGGTATCCGAGTACCAGAAAGAGAGAAGACTGATCGAGCTACCCAGTATGATGGACTATGCTGGATACGTACTCTTCTTTCCTTCGCTCTTCGCCGGACCTGCTTTTGACTACACCGACTATCGCAAATGGATAGACACTACAATGTTTGACCTTCCGGCCCAAGTCGACCCCTCAAAGAAGCCTCCTGTCAGGAAGAAGAGGAAGATCCCTCGCAGTGGGACACCTGCTACTTTGAAAGCGGCCAGTGGTCTGGGGTGGATTGCACTTTTCATGATTCTCTCCGGTTACTACCCAATCACCTACTTAACGAGTCCTTCGTATATGGACCATGGGTTCTTCCACAGGGTATGGATTCTTCACATGGTCGGATTTACCGCTCGTTTGAAATACTATGGAGTTTGGTGCCTGACCGAGGGCGCTTGTATTTTGGCCGGCCTGGGCTATAACGGCGTTGATCCTGTCACCGGTAAAGTATCATGGAACAGGTTACAAAACATCAACCCCTGGGGCGTCGAGACAGCCCAGAACACGCGCGCCTACCTTGGCAACTGGAACATCAACACCAATAATTGGTTGAGGAACTACGTATACCTTCGGGTTACGCCTATTGGGAAAAAGCCAGGATTCCGTGCCAGCCTTCTCACATTCAGTACTAGTGCCCTCTGGCACGGCTTTTATCCTGGCTATTACATGAGCTTCATCCTAGCCAGCTTCATTCAAACTGTAGCCAAGAGTAAGTACACCTACGAGAGAGCTACTGTAGGCTTAGAAGAGTGCATGATCGACTAACATTTATGATAGACTATCGCCGCTACTTTCGCGCTTTTTTCCTCGACGCGGCCAGTGGTGCGCCTACTTCCAACAAGGTCTACTACGACGTCCTCTCGCTTTTCGTTACTCAAATCGGCATGTCCTTCGTTGTCACTCCATTCCTTGTTCTAGAGTTCTCCGGCTCGGTCCAGGTCTGGGCTCGTGTTTACTTCTATACCATTGTCGGCACTGCGCTTTCCATGGCCTTCTTTGCCTCTCCGGCAAAACAAATCCTTCGCAAGCAACTCGAGGCACGTCAAGGCAAAGGCGGTGCCAAGCTGACCCGTACCTTGAGCCAAGACAGTCTTACAGGCCGGGAACCAGTCTTGGGCGTGTCGGCGGACCCTCAGCGAGAGATCGACGAGGCCATGGAGGAAATCAAAGCCGAAGTGGAAGCCAGACAAAGAAGCAAAGCTACTTGAAGATTGGGAAAGGGCGGCATCTTTGCAGACAATTGTTCCCGTCTTCATCCAAAGCGGCCTTTGTTCCTGCATATATGAAAACAGCGTTAATGGGCCTAGAGCCGTTGTCAAAGTCGCGAAATGGGCGAGGCGTTGGGTTGCAAGCTGCCCTACAAGGGCAGGTCATTAGACATTTCAGGCTATGCAGATCTAAAACTAAACCATTATAATATGATGTCTATATCCCACAATAGTAACGTGATGCCACTGTCTGGCTCAGTCGTCTCCAATCACCCAACACCAGTCCCAGCATGTTTGACTCCCGTGTAAAACCAAGGGGGGTATCGTCAAGCAATCCAAGTCGCCCAACGAGAGAAAATCAGAAGGAAATGCCATCATGTTGTCATCAAGGGTATGGCCCAGTCTGGCCAGGTGTACAATTACAGCGAACTGCATGGCTAGCAACCGTCGTCGTTGTGCGGAGCCATTAGACTAGATGATAGAATTGGCCAGATGGTCGGCCGCCGAGAAAACTTGGTATGTGCATGTCTATATGAGAAAAAGAATAAATGATGTCGTAGATTCGTGAAGGGATTAAGTCGTTACCCCAATCGTGCTGCCGATGCGCTGGATTTCAACGGCCGATGATGCTTTTGGTGAATACTCGTTTGTTGCTGGGGCCGAAAGCTGTGTACCGCGGCGTGTTCGGGCACCATATCCCTTTATTTGAGGTGGTGCATACAGTTAGAAAGGAGGCGGCATGGAGTAGGCAGCTACACCATTTGGCCCCACCCTTGCTTTACGCCGACGACAACGAGAGCCGCAATGGCGCCAACGACTAGAAGACCAATGACGGACATGTACCGATTAAGAGCACGCCACCAACGGGCGCTTTGGAAAAGAGTCTCGTCAACCGCTGCAACTCGCCGAGGAAGGTCTCGTTCTTCGTCCAACAGGCTTGATCGTGGGTCGCGCTCGGCCATCTCAGCTTGAGGGTCCGGGGGTAGCGGAAGGAAGGCAGCAATCATCCATGCTGGCTCAGATTAGCCTTGTGTCAATACAGTGCCGTTGAGTAGGAGTGTCTCACCGAATGGGAAGATGAATCCCAGAGCGAAGAAAGCAACCTGCACGTTTCGCTTCCCCAGCATGCTCGTCTCGGCTGACCACGTCATAGAAGGTGGTTCCCAGATGCTGTGACGACCAGCCCTCTGATCACGCCGCAAGTGGGGTGACCAGATGCTGGATGTCTTCTTCCTTAACCCGCTGCGCATTCGGTTGTCTGTGAACGGTGCTTGGCCGATTTCCATGGAGCCGACATCTGACAGTGGCCGAGGGTTGGCAAGGTTTACCTCCCTTGGCCGTCGCCTGGGGCTATAGATGTTCATGGCAAGCTGTTCAACGCTGGGGGAACGGCTTTGGAATGAGCTTGGTGGCCGGCTATCATTCGGATCTGACATAATTGAGTCTCCAGAGCTGGCAAGGAATCGACGTTCTCCGCTTCCGTAGTAGAATCTACAAGTAGGCGAGTATGTTAGCTTGAGGTCCAATTACCGGTATCATAATGCTTCCTGCAGGACATCGGGTCGACTTACTTGGCCCAAGCGGGAATGGACGCCGAGTTCAGACTGTTCGCACGGGAGCTACTGGAGGAGTGGAGGTTCCGGTCTGACGAGGAACTCGAGAAGAAGCCTGAAAGGCCGGTCCGCGAAGGCCGTTGATGTAGCTGGTTCAGCTCTGCCAGACCGTCGCCATGTTCGTCTCGATCGCTGACCATGCGAAGCGTATTCCCTCTGCTGTGTGTAGCTTGAGGGCGTTCCAGAGAGTCCGTGAAGGATCTTGAGTGAGAGAGTGAGCGCTCCTCATTTGCAGCTAGCGACGACGAAATGCTAAGCATCTGCCGGCTATGGCTGCTCAACGGTATGCTACCCCGTCTCCCAGGTACAGACCATGGGGACACGGAACGTGATGGAGGCTCGCTGTCCCCCTCACTCTCCGAAATCACGGTGGATAGTTGTGAGCTCCATTGGTGAGGATGAGTGGTCATATGGGATTCAGCAGGAACAGAAATGGGGGCGGGTTCCGTTGGCGCAGCTTGCGCGTCAGGCTGCCGACCTGGCTGGCTGGCCAGAACACGGGATCGATAGAACGCAGCAGGCGAGGCGAGGAAACTCTGGGCTGCTTCGAGAGTGAGCGAGCCGGAAATCGACTTCACCGACGCTGCACGACGCAAGGAATCCCTCGAACGCGACTTGTAGTATCCAAACCTCTCGTTGGTCCTCTTCTTCGCCTTGTAGGGTTTCAGCGGAGCCACCAAAAGGCTTTCCTGCGAGTACTCGGGCCTGATACGGGAACGGCGGCTAGAGGCGACGGAAGATGGTGCTGGGGACGATGCGCCGAGCACAACGTAATTCTGTTCGCTATCGGCCGTTTTTGGAGGACTTCTCTCGGCAGAAGATGGTTCTGGAGGCGAAGACCGGCCAAGGACTACGTAGTTGGAGTGGCTCGAGGATGGCGGTTGCAACGACTCCTCCCGCTCGGGCGAAGAAGGTAAGCTGGAACTGAATACCTTGTAGTTTGTTGTCTCGGAGGTCGTTGATGGCGCATGTAAAACGCTGTCGGTGTCGGTCGCTTGGGGAGAATTGGAGCCGTAGACTTTGTAGTTCGTCTTTTCTGAAGTCGTGGACGCAGTGACGGATGACTGAAAGGAGGTTTTGGGCTGCAAATCGTGGGGCTCGGAGGATTCAGACGAATCAGCAGCGATTGGCGCCTCTGGCAGCGGCGCGAGTCGAGAACCTGATGGGGATGACAGGTACGATGAGGCTGGATCGGATTCCGGGTAGAGTAGCGTCGACTTCTGCTTCTGCTTGAGATCGGGAGTGTTGGGAACCTTGCGTAGGCCACCAACCATTCGATAGTTCCAGGGAGACGACGAAGACCCGGCTGTGCTGGTAATAGAATCACCTGCTAATTGCGTGGTCGAGGATGCCGGGGTCAACGTGGAAGCGAAGCTTTGATCCGGGTAGGAAGTCACGGTTGAGCTGGGACGATTTTCACTGAAGGCGTCTGAAAGGCGCTCATGCGAGGCGGTAGTCGAAAGTGATAACCTTGGGGCGGTGCTAGAGGCGTGGTCTCCTTGGGTTCCGGCCCGCTGCCCCTGAGGCAATAGGGAAAAGGTCTTGCCATCGGCGTTGAGCGTAATGAGATTGCGACGGCGGGACAAGGGGCGCTTCGCTGAGGGTGTGACAGGCTCATTGTCGGCGCTGCGTTGGGTAGACCGGGATCGTGCATTAACGTGGGAAATATCGGTCTGATGTGGTGGAGTGGTAGGGACAGGGGTGGTGGGGGACGATTCGTCGCCGGGCAAAGAGTCGGATCGCAGTTTCGAGCCTGAAACACCGCTATCCTTGGCGCTCACCAATGGGAAGGTTGAGGAGGCTGGCGATAGCACTGAGGTTCGTGTGCTGGAAGAGTGAGACCGTCTGTGGGAGTAGCGATCGCTGGCGCGGCTGGCGGTGCGGTCGTCGGTCCATGAATAGCTGGTGTGATCGTAACCTGATGGGTTGGGAGATAGCAGTGCGGTCGTCGATGTGGGGGTGCGTGATGACGAAGCTGAGGCGGTTGAGTCTCGATTTTTGTGGCTTGGACGAGGCGGGCTGTAGGGGACGATGCGGATGGCTAGGGAATTAGACTGGGAATTGGAGCGCTCATGCAACGGCCTCCGTTGGGACCGGGAAGGGCTGCCCCGAGAGGGGCTCCCAGACCCGGACCCGGAGCCGGACATGCTCCGTGAGGTGGATGCGGGAGGGAGGAGAAACCGGTGGCTTTCGCAGACAAGCGTAAGGGTCGAGGCGGGTAGTCTTTGTCGGCGTGGGTTATCCGAGCCATGGAGTGCGAGTGGCACCCAAGCTTAACGGGATAGGGCGGTTGCGGGAGCAGGCGGGGGCCGAGCGCAATGGAATTCTCGGAGCGGCTGACTCGAGACCAGCACAGCTGGGGGTGACGAAGGTGACGGACACCGATCCGGTCTGTGCTCTAGCTATCTCGAATTAAAGGTAGGATGAGAAACAATCACAGTTGGCTTTGATTGTGCGAATTCCGGCTCTCGAGGTCATGCAGCGCCGTGGAGAAGGGTGTGTGGAAGTAGTTAGCTGTTGTAGTTGTAGCTCTAGCTCGGGGCAGTCAGAATTCGTGGTGGTATTTCGAAAATTCCGAAGGGGATTCCGTCGAAATAGATTTGGTCGAGTACAAGACGTCCAATGTGGTCGTTAAGCTTGAGAGGTTCCGTGTTGCTTCGACTCGAGTGGAGTGGTCCAGATGAAAATGCTCCAAATGCATGAGAAGGCCGCTTTTCTTCATTAAGATACCTAACAGGTGTGTGAATGTGTGTTGGTTGAGAGAGTGTCGTCGATGGATGGATGGCGCGTGGATTGAGTGGAATTCTTCGTTGGTGGTTTATGTTGTTGCGTGTGGAGTAGCCGCGGCGGCCAAAATTTGGTGAAATGAGTGAGTGATTGACTGGATTCGGAGATGTGTAAGATAATGTACTATAGGTATAAGAGAGTGTGACAATGAAGAAGAACAAGGGAAAAGGCAAAGAAAAGACGTCACGAGAGACGATAAATGAGAGTGTGAGATTAGTACAGGCGAAATGGCCTTGAGATGCAATTGAAAAGACGAGACAAGAAAAAGACGTCGGCAAGCACGACGAAAGATGGACCACAGGGCCGGAGGAGGAGAGAGACAGAGGGCGAAAAGGAAGGGGGAAAGGGAAAGAATTTCGGGAGCGCAGGAAGAGGAGTAGAAGACCAGAAAAGACACCACGACGGCGGACAGACGACATTAAGGTACCTTGGGGTGGGCACCTCCGAGCTCTGGCTGCCACCTCATGGAAGTGGACAAGAAGCTCTAGCCTCCCCTTCTCCCATCTGGTGGTCTACAAGCCTGCAAGTACAAGGTGATTGAGGTGCGTTTGCGTGTGTGTGTGTGTATGTGTGTGGGGGGGGGGGGGGGGGGGGGGGGGGCGGGGGGGAAAGCCCGGGGACAACACGAGAACACGCCCCCCAAAAAGAAGCGGGGGGGAGGAGAGAGGGGGGGGGGTTTTGGGGGGGAGGGAGACCCGGGGGGGGGGGGGGGGGGGGGGGGGGGGGGGGGGAAGGCTAGGCCAGGTAGGTACAGCCAGGTACACTACGGATACCAGGCCCGCAATGAACGACCGGGGTGAAGCAGCAAGTGCAGGGTATCTTGCAGGTGAAGGATACCCGTGGTGAAGAGCTAGACAGGGTGACAGGGCAGGCCACAGGGCAGGAGGAGAGGAACAAGTGGGAATGGAAGCAGACCAAGGCAGGAGCCGAGAGGAAAGCAGAAAAAGACAAGGAGAAACAGGTGGTGTTCCAATCCTCTCACTTCTCAGGTATCCGTACAGATACACCGTACACCGTACGGGTAGGTAGGTATGGTAAGTAGGTACTCATGAATGGCAAGGTACTTACGGAAACCGAAAGCCTCGAATTCTAGACTTGGAAGGCACCTCGGGTAAGAATGGAAGGCAGGAGAGGCAAGAAAGGTAAGAAATGTTGTCGGCCACTTACCTCGCTTTCCCCCTTCCAATAAATAGATACAGGTCGCTCCCCGTCCACGACTGCCTATCTGAATCGATATGCAAGAACAGTTAGTCTCCAGCCAAGCGGCTATTTTGTCGCCAGCCGCCAGTCAAGCCGACGTTTTGGATGATTTCTGTTCGAAAGAGAGACTCCGGGTCTTATGCAGGTCCAACTCTTGGGTCCCGACTTCTGATTTCTGACAGCACAGCGCGACGACAATTCTTGCTCACCCAAGCGGAAGTGGGCCGGCCCTGGATGCGAAAAAGGCGGTCGAGGGCTCGTTGCGTCGTATGCAGAACGGGGACTTCTGCACAAGTAATGGGATGCTGCTGCGAATTGGCAGTGGGAGTGGCCGAATGAGCGGCAAGGTTGGGCCTCGACACTTGACACCATCAAATGCCAGCCGGCCAGGGCTGCTTTCGAGACTCGACACTCGACACTCGAGCCAGATCAGGGGCTTGGAAGCTGGGCCAGACTTTTGCGCGGCAATGGTTGATGGCGGCTATGCTGCAGCACCCGTCTGTAAGTGGAATGTCGGCCGGACTGGCTCGAGCCGGAGAACCAGGGGGCGGCGGCGGGAGACCCAACTGGCTAGAGTCACTCCGACACGGTGGGCGACGCGGAATACCTACGCAGTAGTGTATTCGTAGGAAAGGGGGACGATTCGATAGCCGTTGCGTCGTATGGGATCGTCCCTGGGTTGGTTGATGGTTCGGGTTGTCGAGTCTGATGCGCGCCAGCTGTCCTCCAATGGAACGAACCACGTCCTTTATCTTCACCAGCTGATCTCCAGCAAGGAAAAGGAGAGGAATAAGGAGGAGGACAAGAAGAAGAAGGGTAGCAGTGCCAACCCGTTATGGCGATGGGGTCGAGGCCTTTTTGACACACGGCTGCTAAATGCAACACACGACAGCAGCAGCTATTATTATTAATTATGCCTTTCCCACGTCGACGTGGTTCGCAAAGTCTGGCGAGAAAAACAAAACAAACCGCCGCCGTCAGGGAGGAACGCCCGATCCAAGGCCACCCCCAAGGAGCTCCCTGACCCGTGAACGAGCACAAGGTCTGGATGACCCGGCCAAGGGCAATCGCTTGCTCGACGGCGCCACCAAGGAAAACGACTAGAAGGTCAAGGGCGTCCTGGGCTGAGAGCCCGAGATGCGGCGTTGGGGTAAGGCTACCATATCATACGGATGGTACCGCACTAATTAGTGACCAACGTAGGGCAGGGAAGACTGAAACTGCTCTATAGCTCAGCAAACGAGATATTGGTATCGTGCACACTAATTACTGCGTAGCATACGTTCCCAGATCCCAAAGTAATGGGAAAGATATAGGCGAGGTACGGATACTTGAACCTTGGGATACCATGGCTTACCGGCAGATGGAGCCGAGTGCGGAGCATCATGCTTGTTCATAGTGAAGCACGGTAAGAGTGAGAGTGAACGTGGAAAAAGAAACGCCCCCAACATGACAGTTACGAAGTACGGATACCTACACACGCAGCATCCGCGTACAGTCTTAGGGATGGGAGAAAACAACAAGCAGGCTCTAGGTAGGTAGCTCAGCTTTCCCAGTCTCCAAGAAGAAAAAAAAAAACATTTGTTCCGAGAGCACGTCCCTTGCACTTAAAGTAGCGCGCCTCCATAGCCTTGAAAACACGGTCCTTTGAACGGAGCCCCCAGACATGAAGGAACACAGCGAAGCATGGGTAGGTTATCCAGCATTTTCACGAAGTATTCCATGTGGTGAACCGCCCAGCCCTCCAAGCCTCGAAGCGTCCATTCGTGAGCTGATTAGCTCCCGCTCTCCGCGCCATGTCTGTGAGGGAAACTGAGAGAACGGATACGCACGATCCACGGCGTTGAAATCAATCCAATGGGCCCCCATCATCATTCTTTCCTCACCCATGCTTCCATGCTTCCATGATCCCATGATCCCATGTTCCCTTGTTCCCTTGTTCCCTGTCAGTCCAGCCAGCTTCTTGGGTCCTTGATGACGAGTTGCAGAGAACAGCTGGACAATTTCATGAGAACGGAGACATTGGCACATAACGGATACGGTGTCCATCATCCCATTTATTAGTGTGTACGGTTAGGAAGTGTAAACGGTTTAGGTGGGCTCACCTCGGTGAAGCAGGGTGGCCCCGGAGTTCCAACTCATCATTAGCCCAGAAAGAGTAGAGGTATCAGACCGTACCTTAGTTCAAGGTGGACTGAGACATACCTAGCTCATCAGCAACACGAAGCTCAAAGGCTTCTCTCTCTAGGGAATCCGTGCTCACGATCAACACTGGTCCAAGTATGTCAGTTCTACTAACTTGCAACACTTTGTTTGGACACTGGCCTCTGCTGCTGCAGTGACGGGCGGCCATTCAGCGGCCTGAGTACACGCCGTCGCAAAATGTAGGCAAGCAAGGAGACGAAGTACGGATATGGCCCGCATCGGCGAGTCGCCGTGCCCTGTCATCCGGTGCACCGTGCTGCACTGACTTCGGTTGGCAAGATGAAAAAAAGGAAGAAAAATAAAAGGAAAGAAAAAATACCACCTCTCTGTCCAGACACCAATACCGGCATCAGCGGAGGTTGGCATTCCCAATCATCTTCAGTGGTCCGAAATAAGTCCCTTTGGGCCACAATGAACGTCATCTCAGGATCGCACCTGAGCTTTGGCGGTGAGATGCAGGGTGTAACCTAGAGTAGAAGAGGCTGCTCCGCCAAAACACAGCTAAAGTTTTGTGTCCCGATGTTACGTCGCCTTTTGCTTCCATTCTTTTCTTGCCAGCGGATGGGTTCTGACAGAGTAACTCGCACTTGGTAACATTCCCAGTCGCAGCAGCAGCACGAGACTTCCAGAGTGCGCGGGGAACACGAGGAAACAGCGTGGGCGGTTTTCCGGCGCTTATCACCATCTGCAACCTCACTGTGGTTGGTCGCCGCTTCTGTGCCATAGCCGCTGGGTGGCATGTCCCGACTGCAAACATTTCAGTGGAAGGTTATTCACCGGTACCTTGGCCGAGGTCGCGTCTGGGCTGCACCTTGAGAAACAAGGTGCCAGCTGGCGCAGGTGGATTTTATCCCACAATTCCCATCATCCCATGCCTGTCGAACATTTGATGAGGTGCGGAGCTATGTTTTCGAAAATGAGCACAACTTGCACTATCCGTATTTACGATACAGCGGATAGAGAAAGCGGGCGGGGGATAAAACTTGGCCACTTTATTGACCATCTTACCGCAAGCGGAAGTGTTGTAAACAACTCTGGGATCCGGGCCAGAGTCCCAGTTGGAATCATTATTAAAAACCTGGTGAGTCCCCTCGTCTTGGTACAGAATCGCAAAAAGTTCGTGCGCCATAGGAGGGACCAGTGACCATCACCTACCTTACTGTGTATTCGTATTCAGAAGTTACACCGCCTGGGCCGGGACTTTGGACAGTGACGGCGGGTCGTCGTTGACAGTGCTCGGTGGTCCGTTGCTGTGAAGACGGGGAAGCTTAAAACACTCGCTCGCTTCACGATTACAGTAGGGTGTCAAAAGTTCGTGTACACCCTCCCAGTGCGTCACCTATAGCCCACTAACTACGTCTCTTTATTACTATAGATATCTTTTTAACTTAGATATAAATAATATAATTTAAAATTTTAATAAAATACTTTAGTATATAAAGTATATAAAACTATTTTTTATATATTTTAAAATACATTGTATTAATACTTTATACTATAATATAAAAATAGAATATAAAATAAAAAAGAATTTACTAAGAAGTACAGTGCTATTCGCACTTAAAAAGCCCTATAATCCACTATAATAAAAATCTCTTAAAACCTATTTTCTAAAAGATTTATTTAACGCTTTAAGAATTAAGAAAAACATAGTGTAACTTAGCTATATACTAATATAATAGTTAATTAGTTATATAGTAATTTTTAATCTCTTTTCCTTATTATATTTAACTTTTTATTCGCTGTTGAAAAGTAGTACTTTTGCGGGATACTGTGCGCTGCACACGAACCTTTGACACCCCACTGTACCCGGCTATATCTGAGCTCAATGCTTCTGGAATCTAGATATGCACGAATAGCATAGAGCATATCTTGATCCGATTGTGTTTTTACTAATACAAGAAATATTGTGTCCAAAGTGCGGATAAATTCTGGAAATTATGTCAGTCTCGATATGGCTGAGTCGTGCACTTGCATGGGTAGATGCACATGTCGAGGAAACAAAAGCTGGACCCTCTCGCGTGGGACGGGGACAAATTGATAAGAGCAAGTGTTGGGGAGGGTTGTCACTTGTCTTGACTTTCGCCCCACATACACCGAGCCACTGTCTCTTTTGCACAAGAAAAGCTGGCTACACTGAGATGAGGCGGACATGACGAGAATGCTGCGAATACGCCCTTGAGAGTACAAGTAAGTATGGTTGCAGGATGAGGCCGTGATGCATGCTGGATAACTGGAACCTGGAGACTGGCAACTTGCAAGAGGGATTAATTTCCATGAGCAACCTTTTAGGGGCAGCGATGGAGTCAGGCATCCCGTTCTCTCATTGGCGGCATGTTTCTCTATGAGAAGTTCCAATTGACTCTTTTGATTGGTCACTCACCACTGAGTAAGGTAAGGTTGCTTTGATCCTAGACTGCCAATTGTGCCTTGTCAATGGTGATGCGGTGACAATCCCCTCCGTCCATGGATAATGCCACGACACCAACGGGGCGCGTCCACCTCGCGGACGCTTCGCGTTTGCACTGTTCAGCATATTGTCGGTGTCCTTTCCCTCGCGCATGCAGTAGTGTCCCCCCTCAAGGGCCCAAAGGCGCAGGTATCCGTAGTACCAGTGCGCTACTGCACAAAAGTCTGCAGGCACAAATTGAATCATGGACACTACGGTCCGCAGATGTCTGACAGCTCAGCATCCAATTTCCCAATTCGAAAGCACGACGCAGGGGCATTTCCCATCTTGAAAGTCGAAAGTGAGATCTCATATCCGTACTCAGTGCCTTGCGTATTTCGCTCCAGGTCCCCATGTCCCGTCGTGTGTCAAGTACTCAGAAGTGCTGCGCAGGATCCTGCATTGGATGTTGTGGGGTCATTGAAAGCGAAGAAGATTCGACTTCGTTAGGTACCTGTGTACTGTGTATGTGTTACGCTGACAGCTGGATGCAGCTGCGAATATCCGTTTATAGTACGGATACCTTAAGGTATGCGGGCTCTACCTACCTATGCTCCACCGGAATGTCCGAACGATTATGTAATTTCCTCACTTCACCTCCTCCAGTAATTACCATGATACCTGGTTGAAGAGACAACTCAGGGTATATTCATAGCCGTTCTTGACATGCCTTGGGAATTGGTAGCCAAGTGCTGAGTTGATCCCCCGACTACTACAGACATCTCGGGCAACGCGGTCGCGCCGGTGGTGTTCACCATGACTTCGTCCAATAACCCCGACTCGCGGTCTGGCACAAGTCTTCCCGGGACCGCCCCTCCATTCATACAGCCGTTGACGGCGTGCGCGATGCTGGTAGGGCGAATGATTTCTCACTTCCTTCCACCTCCGTCAATGTGCTTGTTTAATCGCTAACTCGCCTGCCCAGGTTGTTTATACTGCCATCTACGTGGCCCCTCTCTACATCTCGCCTGCCAGCCGTCCATCACCAACGCTGTCGAGAGACGACCCTGTCGTCATTCGCACGCGCATCAGATCTGTCCTGTTCTCTACTGCATCATGCTCCGCCCTGACTTACATCATCCTGGCCCGTCTACCTGACGGTACCCTACCTTATGGACCACTTCATGCTATGGGATACTGGCCCATCGGCATACTCGAGTCCGCATTATGCCTTCTCCTTACGGCAATCCTGTTTGCTGGTCCGCTGTACGAGACTCTTCTCATAGACGGCCTTTGGGAAGACTGGCACGGTCTTGGCCCCATTGTCCGTATCTGGACCCAGTTGACAACCTGGCGGAACATTGTCATGGTAAGTTGCATCAAGGAAGCCCCAGACGTATCATCTGCTCCATTTCTAGGGATGCTAATGCGATACCAAGGGACCTTTGACTGAGGAAATGCTGTTCCGCTCTGCCTCTGTTCCGTTGATGCTCTGCGCTCGCATGTCATTGACACAAACCGTCTTCTTGTCTCCCGTCATCTTCGGCTTTGCTCATGTTCATCACTTTTATGAGTTCCGCATCTCCCACCCCAAGGTGCCTCTGGTCGCCGCAGTGGCACGCTCAATTCTGCAGTTCAGTTACACCTCTCTCTTCGGCGCCTATGCCACATTCCTCTTCCTCCGCTCAGGGAGCCTACTAGCCATCGTGCTGGTGCACGCATTCTGCAATGTAATGGGCCTGCCCCGATTCTGGGGGGCTGTCGAGCCTTACTGGCACGTCAGTGGACACTATGCACCTGCCGATAGTCGAAAATGGACGGTGATTTACTATGTGCTTTTATTCGTTGGAGCCATTACTTGGTGGAGAAGTTTGTTACCATTGACCCAGACCTCGGCGAGCCTGTTTCCGCAGGGATTCTGAGGTGCGTTG
Source organism: Colletotrichum tamarilloi (assembly GCF_030869305.1). Lineage (NCBI taxonomy): Eukaryota > Fungi > Ascomycota > Sordariomycetes > Glomerellales > Glomerellaceae > Colletotrichum > Colletotrichum tamarilloi. The sequence goes on from NW_026849452.1 coordinate 61,170, forward strand.
TAGGTTGTAAATACATTAGATACTGCTCTAGCAATGACCACATCAGGTCTTCATATCGATATCTAGCCCGGGCATCGCGCCGGGCATCGTCAACCCGTCGTCACTACGCATCCTGCGTCGACGTAACGAATCGTGCTCCCAACTTGTCTGCGTCCTTGCCTCGGCTTCAACTTCCCTTCGAGCTTCTGCGCGGAGATTCGGGTTTATGTCTTTCCCCTTTGCCCTACTCACCGACGCGTTGATCTCGGCCAGTCCATCTTCAGGGCCCCTGGTGTTCTTCTTGCGCGGCCACATGCTCGGCAAGGCGATCTCCTGAAACCGCGGCTCCACGCATCGCTCGTCGAACCAACGGTGTAACCGCGACTCGATCAGTTGAGCAATTTTAGGCACATCTTGCAGCCTTGAACGACTTCCGAGAAGACTTCTGATTGACAGGTCGAGGCGGTAATCACCCATGAAGCTGAAAGTCATCATGGTCGGGGTGGACTGTGAAGGGTTGCTCGGGATAAAGGAAATCGACAAGGTGCCGCTGAACCTTACGACAGAGACTGAGAGTGCTACGGGCAGAACAGCGCTGAGGTTCTTGGGATAGTTGAGGAGAAGCTTTGTCTCGATAGCGAGAGTGAGCATGTCGCTGAGGTCAACGTCCATCCGAGCCTGCAGCTTCGCGCCATCCCTCGTTGCCGCACTCGCGTTGAGAGTCCTGCCGCTACCCAAGTTCAGGCCGTCTTCATCAACGGGTATGACTCGACAATTGCTAAATATGGGGAAATCCTCTCCCAAGCTCAGCTCCGTCACGCGGATCTCGTCTACAAAGTCGGGCCTCGATCCTCCGTTCAGTGCCTTGGTGAGAGAGCTCAAGATGGCATCGTCATGCTGTGCGTCGCTTCGAAACTGGGCAATTGTCTGCGCCACGAGGACATTGAACCAGTCCAAACTTTCTGGCTGGTGACTATCGACATTGTAGTAGGTTTTGCTGAGGATGGAACCGATGGTAAGATTCGGGGGGTTCCGGAGGACGCTCGACTTCTTCCGATTAAGCGTCTGCTGGCCATGCTTTGCGTTGGCCGTCCGAAGACTGAGGAGAGAGCGCTTATGAGCTAGGGTCCTTGACCGACGCTCTGTTGCTCTCAGTGATGCTGTCACCTCTGGTGAGGGAGGGTCGCCGAAGATGAAGAATTTGATGAAGGCGGCAAGAACGAGAACCACTGACAGCTGGCCAAGAATAAGGCCTTGCGTGAAGGAGAGGCTATGACGTTGTGAATTAGTATGGAATACTCTTCACAGAAACGTGCGTATGGGACAAGAGCTGACGTTGGTTCTGCCTTTGCTGGGCAAGTGTCAGCGGCAAGGCCTGCCATCGTGATGGTGGCGGAAGATGAATCGATCGTCCAAGTTGCTTAGTAGACAGTATAGTATGTCTCTGGAAATGTGCTCACTGGGGACGAAGTATAAGATTATGGGTGAGGACTTGGCCGTCGTGAGATTTGTGGCTTTGGAAGCTGGATCTTAGTGAAGGAAGCCTGTTAGATGCTGCATGAATGCCACGACGAAGTGCCATCCGGCCTTGAGGTGTTTGACTAACAGTTTTGACACTGTGGAGTGGCCTGGACGTCACTGCTCCAAGGACCCACAGCTGACCCGAGGAGGCTAGTCACTGTGTCAGGCACAATCATCCCGCGGGAGTTTCCACTGCCATGGTGAAGTATATAATACCACTCAACATGTATGCAATATCACAACACTCAAGTCATAGAAAGATCTAGCGAGGGAGACCTCTTTCTATCAATCCCTTTTTCTAGGCCGGCCTTCGACTTTAGCGCTGGGAAATCTGTGGTATACCCAGCTTAGAAAGCTGTTGGAGTTGTGGGTGTACCTAATGTCGAGGGTACTTTACCAAGGATGAGGTACCTAAGGTACGCAGGCGTGGTAGGCACGCAGGCCAGGGAGCTCAGGCAAGCTGTCCCAGTCAACTCTGCCAACGACATTGTTTCCGCTCATCCTGCGATTCATCTTAATTCATCGAAGACACAACACCGCTGAATACCAAGCTTAGAGAATTCACAGCTTTCATTGAGCATCGGTCCCTATTCTCAAACCATCGCCACCACCAGCCGAAGGACGTATCCCATCCTTTCCTCCATTGAACACACTTCAACACGCATTCGACCTTTGCGTTCTGCGCCGCTGGCCAACATGGACGTGGCACAAGCAGTGGCTAGCTATGTCTCTCGTATGATTCAGTCCGCTGATTCTTCATCTTCGACACAGTCGGCAAAAATGAAGGTTCTGCTGCTGGACCGCGAGACAGTTCCTATTGTGTCCACTGCTATCACTCAGTCAGCACTGCTGAATCACGAGGTCTATCTCATTGATCGTATTGATAACGCCAACAGAGAGAAGATGCGTCACTTGCGATGTTTATGTCTTGTACGACCATCGCCAGACTCCATTCAACTCCTGATTGATGAACTGCGAGAGCCGAAGTACGGAGAGTATCATCTGTATTTCACCAACGTCGTCAAGAAGTCATCACTAGAAAGACTTGCCGAGGCTGACGACCATGAGGTTGTGAAGCTGGTTCAGGAGCAGTTTGCCGACTTCATCGTCATCAACCCCGATCTGTTCTCACTTGGACTCAGCCTTCCCCATCAGCGTCTGTGGGGCAGCAACCAAGACACGTGGAACCCAGACGCCCTGCAACGAAGTGCTGACGGACTCGTTGCTGTGCTTCTTGCACTGAAGAAGAAACCGCTGATCAGATACTCCAAGACCAGCCCACTTACCAAGAAATTGGCTACAGAAGTGCGATATCGTATTACACAAGAGGAGCAGCTTTTCGACTTCCGGAAGGTGGACACGCCTCCTCTCCTGCTCGTGCTCGACAGGCGCGAGGATCCAGCAACACCACTTCTCACGCAATGGACATATCAAGCCATGGTGCACCATCTTCTTGGTATTACCAACGGCCGAGTCGACCTAAGCGATGTGCCTGATATTCGCCCGGAGCTGAAGGAGATTGTCTTGTCGCAAGACCAGGATCCTTTCTTCAAGAAGAACATGTATCTCAACTTTGGTGACTTGGGCGGCAACATCAAAGACTACGTGGAGCAATACCAGTCCAAGACACAAAACAGCTCAAATATCGAGTCGATATCGGACATGAAGCGCTTCATCGAGGAATACCCTGAGTTCCGCAAGCTATCCGGAAATGTTAGCAAGCACGTCACCTTGGTTTCAGAGTTGAGTAGACGTGTTGGAGCCGAGAACCTACTCGAAGTCAGTGAGCTGGAACAAAGTCTCGCTTGTAATGACAACCATGCGGCTGATCTCAAGGTATTATCCGACAATCATAGTACGGCTTCCCAGCGCAGATACCAGAAGCTGACTCTTCCCACAGAATATTCAAAAGCTTATTCAGTCTCCAAAGGTGACAAGCGACAGCAAGGTTGGCCTAGTCGCCCTTTATGCCCTACGATATGAGCGCAATCCGTCCAACGCACTCCCCATGCTCGTGGACCTCTTGGTGGCCGCTGGCGGGGTCTCAGTCCGGCGAGCAGACCTCATCTCCAAGCTTGTGAAGTATCAATCTTCATTGCAGCAATCACAGGCTCAAGCAGGCATTGCAGACATTTTCGAGGGGGGTGGCATATTTGGAGGAGCTGGTGCCAGGTTTAAGGGACTAAAGGGTGTCGAGAACGTTTACACACAGCATAGCCCCTTACTTGAAAGTACGCTTCAGAATCTGATTCGGGGACGACTTAAAGAACAGCAGTATCCCTTTGTTGAGGGCGGAGGAACTACTCGAGACAAGCCGCAAGACGTTATTGTCTTCATAGTCGGTGGAGCAACATACGAGGAGGCCAAGATGGTGGCGACAATCAACGCATCTTCGCCAGGTGTGCGCTTGGTACTAGGAGGTACTACAGTCCACAACTCGGCTACATTCCTGGAAGAGGTTGAGGATGCTGTATCTTCGTGGCCCGAGACGCAGAAAGCTGGCACAAGGCGATAAACGGAGAGCAGTCAATTTGGGACGTTCGAGATCTCAGTGACCATCGGCAATTCTCGTGTCTGCATGTACTCATAGGCCCTTTCGCAAGGAACAGACAAGGTCACCAGGCATCGAGTTGTTGTGCGCCAAGATGCTCTTCGACTAGGCTAATTGTGCACGGAATGAATGTCTATACTCTATTTGCAATTTGGCAGAGTGCGGGAGAAAGGACCACAAGCCCCTCTGTGGCATACTCGTATTGCACAAGGAAAGACAAAGACGAAGGAGGAGGGGGAACATAACTTATTATTGGAAGGCTTGGTTGCGACCATCAAATCTGGTATTCTCCAGCAGATGTAAATGCTCAGCCATCATGCTTCCTAAGACTGGACGAGAAAGTGAGCAATGTTTATTTGGTGCGACATTGTTGTTCATAGTTTCATGTGATACACGGAATCCGGTAGCGATGAGTTTATTGAGAGGCTCATAGCACTCCTCAGAAGATGCTCATTGGCGACGATAGCACTCTGGTCAACTGAAGAAGCTACAATAAAAGTACCCCCTGCAGTCGGTGTTTGTAACCGCCGTGCACCGATCATGTCACTACACTGTGGCACCAAGGGGCCAAAAAAATCAATGGGGGAGCAATGGCATGGAGGAACTCTGGATACAAACTAGGAGAACTTCAGCCTTCAAACTCGATTCTGCTTCCCAGGACACGAGCTTGCCAGTCGCATCTGCTGGAGCGCGTGTAGTCTCTTAGCCTATTAACATAGGCGATGCGATCCCTTTCAGCAGCCTTGAAGCTGCGCCCACGTCCTGCTGCCAGAAGCTTGCGACAGCTCGGTAGGCGCGGCTTCGCAGACGTCGCAGAAGGCACCAGGTCAGTCTGCAGCATACCGAGAACATACACCTCTCGCGCGCCAGTTGCACGTAGCTTACGAATGTTCAAGACCATTCGATGTCGTTGTAGTGGGAGGCGGCCACGCGGGCGCAGAAGCATGCGCAGCGGCTGCCAGAACCGGCGCGCGGACAGCTCTGGTCACACCAAAGATCGAGAACCTCGGCACCTGCTCCTGCAATCCATCTTTCGGCGGCATCGGAAAGGGAATAATACTTCGCGAAATCGATGCTCTCGACGGGTTGGCAGGTAGGGTCATCGACAAGGCTGGCGTGCAGTTCAGGGTCTTGAATCGGACCAAGGGGCCGGCTGTTTGGGTATGTAAGCTCCATGCAGAGTTCTATTTCTCTGAGGAATCTTTGTAGTCGCTAACCCGTTACTTTTTGCAGGGACCCCGAGCACAGATTGATCGAAAACTATACCAGAAGCACATGAGAGAAGAGCTGGAAACGTACCCAAACCTGTCCATCGTGCTAGGTAGTGTATCCGATATCGTCACGAGTGAGAGCGCAGAAACCACGAGTTCCGTCCAGAGCAAGATTACAGGCGTGCGTCTCGAGTCTGGCGAGGTTCTCCCTACACGCGCAGTAATCATTACGACGGGCACGTTTTTGAGCGCCGAGATTCATATCGGCATGAAAGCGTATCCCGCCGGACGGATCGGAGAAGATGCATCTTTTGGCTTAAGCAAGTCGTTGGACGACAGTGGTTTTCGTCTAGGAAGGCTCAAGACAGGAACGCCGCCGCGTATCGCCAAGGACAGCATTGACTTTTCGCAGCTGGAGAGGCAGCCCGGAGACGACCCGCCGATGCCGTTCAGCTTCCTGAACGATAGAGTGGCCGTCGAAGAGCAATTGTCCTGCTGGGTCACTTATACGAATGAGGTGACGCATGACATTGTAAGGGCCAACCTGGACAAGACGATACACATCCGAGAAACCATCAGGGGCCCAAGATATTGCCCCTCATTAGAGGCGAAAATCACCCGGTTCTCTGACAAAGACAAGCATCTTGTCTGGCTGGAGCCCGAAGGTTTCGACAGCGACCTCATATACCCCAATGGCTTGTCCATGACCGTACCGGAAGAGGCTCAGGAACAGATTCTGCGCTCGATTCCAGGCCTGGAGAAGTGCGTCATGACACAAGTGGGATACGGTGTCGAGTACGACTACATAGACCCTCGGAGTCTCAAGGCGACGCTCGAAACGAAGCAGATTAGCGGCCTGTTCCTCGCTGGACAGATCAACGGCACCACGGGTTATGAAGAGGCGGCCGGGCAGGGCGTTGTTGCCGGCATGAACGCAGCTCGCTCCGCGCTGGGCCTCGAAGCGGCCCCGATATCCCGAGCAGACGGCTACATCGGCATCATGATTGATGACCTCATTACCAAGGGCGTTACTGAACCGTATAGAATGTTCACAACACGAAGCGAATACAGGCTGACGTCGAGAGCGGATAACGCCGACCTTCGACTGACCGAGAAAGGACGGGACTGGGGCGTCGTGTCGGACAAGCGGTGGACGCACTTCAGCGATGAGAAGCAGCAGATGGATGACATCATGTCACTCCTCTCTTCGACGAGCAAGAGCACACCTGAATGGTCCAAATGCGGTTTCCGCGTTAAACAAGACACGACCCGGCGCAACGCAATGGATATGCTCCGACTAAAGGACGTAACCTGGAACCAGGTCGCTGCCGCGGTACCAAGTATAGACTCCATTCCGGAGCGTCTCAAGTCCCGCATTCACATCGAGGCGACGTACGCACCATTCATCAAGCGACAGCTCGCCGAGCGCAAGGTCTTTGCCAGGGACGAAAGTCTGAGGCTGCCCGATTCGATCGACTACGACAAGGTCCCTGGCCTGGCCATGGCTGAGAAGACGGTTCTCAAAGCCACCATGCCCGAGACTCTAGCGCAGGCGAGGCGGTTGGAGGGCATCACGCCGTCTGGATGCCTCCGTCTGTTGGGCTACGTGCAACGCCAGCAGAAGAGCATTGCCCTAGCCAACATGGAGAAGCCGTGGCGGGAGAGGCAGCAGAGCCGGGAGAAGGACATGCCGTAACGCAACGACTACGCAGAATACCTAGAAAGAAGGGCTTGCCGACTGATGTAGAGCTGGAGAAGGCTAGAAAAGCGTAGTCTTTCTGCTTGTACCAATACCATAGCTGCCGACTGGGACCAAGGTTTCTTGCTCCCTTTGTGCGTGTATATTCAATTTTACAAAATTTTGCCCACCTTCCGTAACGCCCCTTTTATACATGATTTGTTACGTACACTGCTGCACCTCACCTGATGGATGAGCTGCATTTTAACTTCCCCACGAGGCTGCGGTTATGTTGCTTTATACCTTCGGAGGCGGAGTCTTCGGCGGTGCAAGAATCTTGACCGCATCCTTGGTGTAAATGTAGCTGGCGCCGCTCCAAATCGTGGTGGTGGCGACAACATATCTAGACTCCAGTCAGCACAACGGAGGAATCTACAAACCTCAAAAAAAAAAAAAAAAAAGACGCCTCATGTTCTGCAATTTCACGAAGAAGTCTAGCACCGGCAAGGGGGAAAGGAGTCAACGTACTGCATGACTGTCAAAGGCGTCGACAGGTCATAGCTGAACACCGGCGCGGCCGTCGTGAGGCCGATGAGAACGAGCTGGAGGAAGGTGTTGTACTTGCTGATGGTCGTGGGGTGTACTTCGGCCGAGGGCAGGGAAAAGTCCCAGTACCGTGCAAAGGTCTTTGGCGGCGGGAGGGAGATCCAGCGGTAGTAGATGGCGGAGATGGCGAGGCCCACGTCGCGACCTAGGATGATTGTTGCGAGCCACACTGTCAGGTGCATATAATTGTCAGTCTACATTATTCCCTCAGATTGGCGGGAGCGTCGGCGAGGCATTCGAAGCTCCTTCCACGCCACATCCCATCACATTATTCGATCCCCGGGAAGCTTCTCCGTTGACAGACGGAGATGGAGGGGACCAAAGCCAGCAAAGAAAAGGACCTACCCGGAAGAGACCCCTGAGCGGCGAGGCACACAGTGAGGATAGTCATCAACGCCTTGTCTGCCATCGGATCAATCACCGTCCCGACAACAGTCTGCTGCTTCCACCGCCTCGCGATCCACCCGTCCAGCAAATCCGTCACACCGGCGTACGCGAACAAGCCCAAGGCCCAGGCATGTTGGTCGTGGAGGATAAAATAGCCCACAAACGGCGCGGCCACGAGGCGCGAGAGTGTCAGCAGGTTCGGGAGGGTACGGATGTCTTCGCGCAGGGTCGGTGGTAACGTGGGCAGCTTCGCGACGATCTTGCTTGCCGTGCTGCAGCAATCTCACACGTCAGCCTATGCATTGGGGAAGAGGGGCCTTGGCCGGGGGAAAGAAGGAGACAAACCTAGGTGGTTTACCATCGCTCTGCGATACGTAGGGAGCGACGAGCCGCGGCCGCGATTGACGCTGAGGCGGGTGGTTGAGAATGGCACTGGCAGTGAGCTTTAAGATCGGCCGATGCCGTGCTGGTGACGGCAACGCATGGAGAAGGCGATTGCCACTGCTAGGACAGAAGCTGTTTTGTACACGACCGGATTGCGCCAGAGACAAAGCCCTGCGACCACCGAGCCTGACGAATGGCATGTCTGTGTTCTGGAGCACCGACGTAGACCGCAATTGAACTTCACTTGGTTTTCGCGCGATCGATTGGATGAGTGACGATCACGAGCTCACGTGCGGGTGGAAGACGTCGGGAGCTACCCCCCCTTGCTGTACGCGCAGAGCTCTTTCCTCAACGGACGGGAAGCTTACCTTAGGTACCTTACTAAAGAAGGTACTCCGTACCTAATGTAGGTACCTTTGGTTTCCGTCGTTTGGTAAGCGTGAATCACCATTGGCCCGTGTCCCAAGTATGTCACGAATAGGAAACCTCTGCCACTAGCATATTCTTCTTTGCCGCATAGTTGACTGAATTTTCAATTGTCCTTAAACAAGGTAAGGTATGAAGTGTAATGTAGCAAAGCGCCACTCTGTCTATGTAATCACTCTCATCGAATGGAGCACTACAGACTACGCATACCCTACTACCTAGACAAACGATCACATCGCATGATGATTCGTTGCGTTGAGTACAACATGCGTGTCTGCAGACTGTAACTGCCTTACAGGTAAACTTTTTGGTAGTCCCAAGAAACCCCCCTTTCCCTGTTCAGTATACATCACATACTCCTGGATCGTAGGTTGCGCTCAGCTTTGCGCACCTCTGTTTTCTTCCGGATCAAAAAACATCATCGCAAACCGCAACCTCGGCGCCGCGCTAACCAAGCACCTTGGCGCCTGAATTCAGAGTCACCCTCTGTAACCTGAGGGATTCGATGACCCCGCAACATTTTCCACACTGTCGTTCAAGGGCAATCCTCTCTGGTGATTCGGTCCAACCAATGTTGGGTCCTGGTTCTATGTCCAGCGGCCTCATGTTGGACAAGTCCGGTAGTCGAGAGGTGCAAACGACTCTAATCCTACTTCTCTTCAGGTCCTACCAAGCGAGTTGTTGTTGTTGCTACTGGGCCAGCCTGCACTCCCTTGCGGCATGTATTGACCTTGGTCGTCCTCGGCTATCTGGTCAAACGTGTTCCACGTATCGCGATTGAGCCCTTCAATGGGGAAGCCCTGGGCGCTTCTGTCACCGCCCATCCCGGATTCGTTGTGCACGTGGCGGGGAGACGGCGAGGGGAAGGGCTCATGAGGAGACATGTCGTGAGGGCGTTGTTGGGAATACAACATGGATGTCATGTAGTTGCCTCCACCCATTGACCTTGATGGGTCGCTTGATACAGCTGGCAAGCTGCTAGCAAGACCCATTTCGGGGCCCGTGACGGGCTCGTAAGCTGTTGAGTGTCGTCGAGGATGGTGCTGTGACTCGAGTACCATGTTTCGAGACATGTCGGGAGCCAAGCCAGCACTTGACGGATACCGGCCTGCACGGCTCAGGCTATCATATGCGTAATTTGGGTGTTGAGGCTGCGCATAGCCAACGTTGCTGACGGACCCGGGGACTGGATTCATATACGACATGTACGGTGGATGGCCGAACTGCGCCGCAGGCATTCCGCTCATGTGTAGCGAAGGCACCGACATTGCTCGTGACAGGCTCTGGTGGTGGCCGTTAACGGGATAGTGTTGCGCGAAAAGTCCGTGACCTCCTCGGGAGTCGTCCATCTCGACCTCGTCAATTGGGGCGCGGAAATTTTGCGACATGATCAACTCCCCTCTAGGAATAATGGTAGAGAGCTGGTGATCTTTGGAAGGGGTCATCAGCTTGCCCTCTGTGACATCTTCGACGTTGTAATAGGACACCAGGTGGTGCGGCACGCCCTGGTAAGTCACACTGATCGTCTTCTTCACCAGACCGTTTTCCTTGAAGGGATACGAGTCGACTAGGGATCCAATCAATGCTCGCTCCGCGTCCTTGTTACCGCCTTGCGAGCCATCCCCCATGCCCATAGTAGACGCAGCTCCGTTGACGCTGCCTTGGCGCGCGACCTCAGGCTTCGTTACACCTGTGGGTTTTTTGTTACGTTTCATGGCGCGCTTCTTTTCGCCCGGCGGGAACGGCCGGTCGAGTTCGCGGTAGATGAGGAAGTTGCCGAGGATACGACTGGGACTCCAAGCAACTCCGTCAGTCCAGCGCTTGATGCCGGACGAGTGCTCCTCGTAGATGAAGACATTGCCGCTCTTGATGAGATCCTGGCGTTCGCGGTCGTGTGGTCTGCGGGGGACATGGTGTAGTGCACTGCTCAGACATGCTTCAAAGAGAACCAGAGCGTCGAGGGTGGAAGCAACGTGGCCGATGAAGGTTGGGTTTAATGGGACGTTGGAATTCGCCATTTTTGGCTTCCGGTTGCGCCGAGTCTAATCGTGTAAGTTACGTTGAACGTTTGCGGTAACGATGGTAGAGTTGCGCCACTTACCGGCAGTACGTGTATGCGTTGGAAAGGAAATGTTGAATAGAGTGTGAAAGGTTCAGTCCTCCCAGATGATGGTGATGATGATGATGATGGGGAGGAGAAGGGAAGCGAAGCTAGCCCTGCTGACTTGACTAGCGAGTGCTCGTGAGAACAGTGATGGAGCCGCACAGTTGAGCGTGATGTTGAGACTAAGACGCGCGAGGATGGAAAGAGGAGGGCGTAGACAGAAGGAACGCCGGTGGGAGGAGGAGGGAAGAAAGTCTTTCAACGGCGACAAGAAGATTAAGACTTGTTAAAGCTAAATTTCCAAAGCGTTTCTGCGAAGGAGAGAAGAGGGAGGGGAATATAATGGGCAGGAGGGTAAGGTAAGGTACCACACGGTACGTGTGTGGAGCTCTGAATCTGCAGCAAGACGCGGGACCGTGGTTCGCCCTGCGCTTATCGTAGTATCCAGGTCGCGAGAATGTATGCTTCCGAGCGCCTCCTTGTTCACCTTTCCGTCTTCTGGTTCAGCCACCGAGAACAGAAGCTGTGTTGGAAGACTCAAGGTTACCGTCACCTGACGCGTGAAGCTTGGGTGTGGGATGGCGCGACGGGCTCAACGCCTCTGATCGGAGAGAGTATACAGTTCTGGACTGGCCCAAGCAAGAGGAGGAGCTTGAGGACGGAATGTGTACGGCCAGAAGCAGCAGGCAACGGGATAGATGTTCGTGTATGTCTATGGCTTGTGGCTTGCGTGGGTCAGGAACCGGAGGTTGATGGTGAGATCCAGTGTTTTAAGGTTTGTCAAGCGTAGCACGGTTGAATGTTGGCGGCGTGTTAGCTGCGCGGTCTGGGTTTCTCTCTTTCCTGTCGGGGCGGTTTGCGGTGAACTGGTGGATGTCCAGGTTCCAGAACAATTACTGTGGTATAGGTTCCGAGGAAGGAGGATGATTGTGTGTGTGTGCGTGAGGGAGAGCGAGAGAGAGAGAGAGAGAAAGAAGGAAAGAGGCTCGTCCTTCTCACTGGGAAGAGAAGGAGTGATGAGAGTTAGAGGTAGGTGGGTGCGGAGGATGAGGAGCAGCTAGCTGGCGAGATTCTTGTTGCAAAGGAATGAGCGTGGGTGGTGGTTGATGTATGCGGTGTGATGTACTGTTGTGCTGTGGTGTGCTTTGGTTTGCCTTGCTTTGCTGCAGTGGGTGGAACGGACCCTGAGATCTTAGATGTCGGGAAGGGAGTAAACAGAAGGGAGGGCCTCGGAGGTTTTTGATTTCTTGAACCGAGTGGTTGAGCCTCGAACTCCTGGTATCCTGAGCTTCGGATGCTAGGGACTGCAGCAAGAAGTAGATGAAGTAGTCTGCAGACTGGATGTCGCCGAGGACTTATATGAATGTCGGTGCCCGACGGTAAAACTGGTAATTGCGCGTGAAGATCGGGAGACTGGATGAAATAATATGTCCATGTACTCTTTTTGCAGTGCAATCAGGGGAGGAGTGAGGTGAGAGAGCGCGCGCGCGCCCACGGCAGCCGAGAACAAGATGGAGGTGCCTCGAGCTCAGAGAACCAGGATAGTACAGACAGGCCTGGGTTAAGACAATAGACAGGGCAGATCGGACCCAGGGCTCAAGGCGGGATGCCGACGTAGGGCCAGGCAAGGTGCCGCGGTCGAGGAGATCAGGAAGCTGTTTGAAGCCGAGCAAGGGTAGCAGATGAAGCTCTACCATGTACGTCGAGAGCCAAGAAAGACAAGGCGGACGGGGCAGAGGGCAGAGCGGCGTCGGCGGTAGCGGCAGCACAGGATGTATCCTTAGAGGAGGTGGAAGTGGAGGAGGTGGAGGGGAGAAGGTCAAGGTCAAGGAGGGCCAGAGTGACGAGTGACGACGGGACGGACGAGGTGGAAAGTGACAAGCATTCGCGAGAAAGAGAGAGAGAGAGATCAGTCGCATCAACAAGAGGTACGGGTAGATAGAACACAGGCGCGGGAGCCAGAGCCTAGAAACAGAGCCAAAAGAGTCAGTACCCTTTTCCCTCCAAAGCAGAGCCGGTGGGTGTGGAGGCAAGCAGGACAAGGCGGAGGGAAAGACGGCGGCGGCGGCGGCGGCGGTGGGACTTGGACTAGGATTGGGACTACTTACTGGTAACTGTGTATTCGTAGAGGACGCAAAGACACACAACCCAGCTCACAGGATACAGGGGGGTCGAGCTAAGGAGGGTATGGGGTGTGAAGAGTGAGAGGGGAGAGAGTGAGAGAGAGACAGAGAGAGAGAGAGAGAGAGAGATGGGGTACAAGAGGAGTGTGGATTAGAGGCAGGGGGGAGGGCGTGTGGGAGAGACGGGGAGAAAGAGGGAGGGAGTGCGATGTAAGAGGTAAGAGTGAGAGAAAGGGAAGAGAGTGAGAGAGAAACAACAGTGCAGCGGGAGGAGTGCCTTGGGTATCCATCCGTATGAGAAAGAAGACGGTGGGCAATGGAAGGAGGAGTAAGTAAGAGACGGGCGGGCAGAAAAGAGAAGAACGACACAGAGAGAGAATATTTGGTGTGTGTGTGAGTGTGTGAGTGTGTGCGTGTGTGTATCCGTACGTGTGTGTGTAGTGTACAAAGTACATACCATGCCTTGGATGATGGTGGTGGACCTGGAGAGAAAAAAGGACGTGCCAGATGCTGGGGGAAACGCTCGGCGATCAAAAAAAGCAGAAGGGAAATACCTCGACCAAGTTCAAGCGGGGACCAAGTCGGCAGGGCCAGGTAGAAGCAGGGTAGGTATCGTATCCGACCAAGACTAGAGAGACAGCGAGAGAAAGAGAGAGAGAGAGAGAGAGAGAGGTACAGACAGCTGTGAGTACCATCACCCGTACCTGCGCCAATGCCAATACCAGTTAATGCCAGCGCCATCCATGGTGTGGAAGACCCAAAGTGTGTGCAAGAGAGCATGGACTTTTCCCCTGCTACTCTTTGCTGCTGTTGCTGCTCATCAGTGCTCACTCACTCACTCACTGACTACTTTGCCCCCCCCCCCCTTCTGTTCCCTACTTCTCATAGGATACCAACCTACGGATACCTAAGCAGCACAGCCTTGAGATGGGCACTTGTCAGGACCAATGGGTGGGGTGACTGATGGTGGATGAACAAGAAGGGCGTTGTAGATGGCACCAGGACTCGACTGGGCTGGGCTTGAGTCGACTGAGTCGAACCGACCAAGCGTGCCAAGACCTGCTGCGCTCTCTCTGCCCGTACGGTACCTCTGGGCGTGTTATTGCTGTGGCTCTTCCAACTTCTTAGTCTGTCTGCCAGTCTACAGCACCCTGTGATGCTATCTCATCCATAGCCATCTCTGGCTTGGCATCTGTGCCGGTGCTGATATTTCTATCCGTAGATGCTTGGCATGGGCTGCCCGTTCTGCTGTAAGTCGGCAATACCATGAGCACATCCTGCCGAGGACCAAATTCTGCCATACAGCGTGTGCAAGGCAACAGGCAGAGACCAGGTGCTGGTCGGAAGCAGCTGCTCCTATTGTTGTTGTAGTAGTAGTAGTAGTAGTAGTTGTTGTTGTTGTCGATGTCGTCGTCCCTCGTTCTAGTATTGGTATTGGTGTGGGACGCATGGTCAAGGTTGGGTGAGGGAAAGAGTCCGACAAGGTTAAGCTCAAATGCCTCAAGGTAAGCTTCCCACACAAGGACCGAGAGGGGAGATAAAGAAAGAGCTTGGGCAAAGCAAGGCGACGGGATCGAACGACAACTGCTGGCCGGTGCTTGATGCTTGATTCGGGCTGGTAGCCATAGTTTGCCTGATTTACTTTTTGGCTTTTGATGCCAACTATTTGGCGGGTCGACGGGAGCAAAATCTTTTTCTCGTATTTCTGCTTGACCTGTATTGTCATGCCCTGAGCATTGGTTGAAGCCAATTACGGCAGCTTTCGATGAAACAAATGTCGACAACGAATACATCACCAGCTACGGCAAACCAATACTGAGTACGATTGCAACAGTGACAAGGAACGCGAGAGCCGAGACGGACAAAGGTAGCTGACACTTGGTATGAGCAACGGCGAAGATACATGAGGGCAGATAAAACATGCAATGAACTTGATGTTGAGGGATCTGGGTATGAGCTGCGGTTGGTGGTCCGGCGTCATGGCAGAGTACAGAGAAACGGCTGTGCAATTGCAGAATTGGATACTTAGCCATACCCATCTCTTCCTGGCAGCGGGGAGCTGCCCGACGACAAGGAAGGGGGAGTGTGAGGCCACTGTGTGTGTTTGGACCAATTCCTCTCCAATACTCCAAAGACCGCTTGAAGGCCTTGCGAGGCCAAGCGGTGCTGAGCACCTGCAAGTTGAGGGGAGCAGTAAATCACCGAGCGTCCAGTGTCCGCGAGGTGTCAGCGCCAAGTTTGTGCTCGGATTGATAGATTCAAAATCGGGGAGGAGACTGGTCGACATGGACGAGGACGAGGACAAAGACGGCAACGAACGGTTGGATTGAAGGAAAAGAAACAGGATGGATAGACAGGGAAGGCAACTATGAGCTAGATAGGATAAGGTCGGATGGACAGGATGGGATGGGATAGGCGTTAAACGGTCGGGTGGGAGTGAAAAGGAAAAGGTGAGAAGAGGAGGGAGGGGGGGGGGGGGCATAGAGATGAAGATGCGAGAGGGACAAGGCGGCGATGAGGGCGGAAGATGGGCACGGCCAGAGGTATCAGGAAGAGGGAAGAGGCGAGCCGGCGGCGACAACGTCGACAACCACACCAGATGGTTGAAACGTAAAAGGTGGATGCGCAGGTGGTGCGGTATCTGTCATGCCATTGGCAATTACTGGTTGCTATTGATGTCGAATCCTCTTGCTTTGGGGATGTGTATGTACTCCGTATGGAAGTCGCAAGAGGTGATGAAAAAGACCTCTTCGGGACGAGGCGTACGTCCCACCAAGACGTTTCTGTCAAAAGGAAGGCACAGAGTCACAGAGTACCTTACCTATGGAGTATGGGGACGTATCGTCAATTTGACAATAGGAAGGAACTGTTCTTGGGGTTCTCTCTCCCCCGTTGGCCCCTTGCAGTTCCCGTCACCTTCCAAGTTTCCACTCTTTATTACGGATACATTGTCCTCAGGGTACGTAGGTTGCCATGACTGGAGAATTAAGACATCTGGGCCCCAAGTCTGGCCAACCCACTCAAGGGAGAGATGAAAGCATGCACGTGCCTGCTAGTGCTTTTTCGGCAGACTGTCTCTCTACAATACTCCACTCCATGCCTCATGTAGGTATCCTGCCTTATTATGTAGGACTGTATAAGGTAAATTGCAATGGGCCAAGAGGCATGAACCGTCAGGTAAAGCACGGCGTTCGACATGCCATCGCTTGTGGCATCCATCCCTTCCAATACAAAAGGACTCTCGACACTGACACTCTGATACCTCTGATACCTCTGATACCGTAACGTCTACGGATACCCAACGGCTGGCCCTTGCACCATGCCTTGGCTGCCTGACCTTCTGCTACAACACTGGATGGAACCTCTCATGACCCGCCAGCCAAGAAGAGGAAGAGGGCACGGTCGAGCCGGTAGAAGGCGGCAGTGGTGGGGGGCCGTGGCAAGAGGAACAGAAGGTTACGGGAAGGGAAAGGCAGCGCAGGGAGAGCACAGGCGGCGGGCTCGGGAGCCAAAATGTTGAAGAAAACAAGGAGGGAAACAGAAGAAAACAAAGCCAGCCCGTCGTCCAATTCCAAGCTTCCCTGTCCTGCTTTGCGTGCCGTGTGAGAGCCTAACTTGAGACAAGGAACATGTCTGCGCCGAACATGTAGAAGATCGCTACTTCGCGCACACAGGCCACCAGATGCGCCAGAAGTAGCGAATTACCCAGGGATAGCAACTTCGTTGTGGCTGTCGTCAACAACAGAGCGCTCATACGGGTTGATGCAAGGACAAGATACAGTGAGTGTATCCAGGGGCAGCAGACGGTTATCAGAGACTACTTTGTAAATGCAGAGGAGAAGCAGATTTGACGCCTGTGCTGCAAAGTTGGGGAAGAATGTTAAGTAAGGTCAAAAGACAAGGGTCGAGGGGCCGCTAAATTTCATCTCGACGCATCCATGGCGACAACCAGCCTCTTGGCTACGGCACCTGGTCCCCTACCTGCCCGTTGGCAAATCTCGCCCGTTGAGAATTATTTCATTTCATCCAACGCGAGGCTAGGCTACGCCGAAGTGAAGGGTCCAGCAAAAGAACATAACCATCGCAGGGTTCGATGCGAGCGAGGCTGATTGATGCCCCCCCTCCAAGTACGAATAGGGCTATCAATGCAACTGCCGCGTCAGTCATACCACGCTTGCGCCTCAAGACGCTCGGTTGTGGATGAAGTGATGACACTAGAACGGAAAGCGGGAGAGTATGAAGAAGAAGTGAAAGGAGGAGTGCGTAAGGACCAGTGAATAACACGTAAGATGAGGCATCATCGACCATCGAGACGAACTTCTTTTAGGTGAGGCGAGTACCATCGAAAACGCTTTGGCTCAACATAGCCTAGGTGTTCTTGCATAGTAGCAGTAACCAGTGGATAGGTAGGTGTGAAGGAGTGATCCCGATTGCGAGGATAATTTCCATCTGTAAACCCCTTCCACGTTGTTCCAACACTACCTTGACTTAAGTAGACCGTAGGAGGGGCATCGAGACCACAAGGGGTACGTATGTATCCGTACGTGCGTGCCTGCGGGTGACATCTTCTTGGTCTCTCGTAATCGAGGACTGCCTCCGCCAACCACGTCTATATCGGCAGACGGGCTCTTTTACCCCAGTTCCGAAGCGCGTCAGGGACAAAGCCGAAAGACAAGGCCGGAAATGCAAAGTCAGCTCCCATCTCGAGAATTCCTCTTTCGTACTGGTTTCGTCCCGCAGCCTCTTGTGTTTGTCCCGACTGCGCCGGGCGCGAGAGTGAGACAGGACGGAGCTAGGCTGATGGATCCCCCCAGCTTCACTCCATACTCCATCCGGTGCTTGGGTAGTGTGCGAAGAGTTCGTCGTGTCCTCGAGGTACTAGGTAGTGACACAGGCATTCTGTCACAACTCATTGACTACACGTCGGATGCTAGTAGAAGGAGCGTGATATGGTGTGTGGCGGGTACAATCATGGACTGATTAAAGCACTCACTCTCTGGAGGTTCAAACTTTCTCGCCGTCGTTCACCAATGCACCTTTTTTCCTTCCTTTTTGCCATTAACCAACCGTCTGTGCCTGCTGTTCGTAGAATTGGGTTATTTTTGACATTTCCAATCTGCTTACCGTTCTTGTTACCTTTCCGGTCCCTTGCCCTGCCTCGCCCGCTTCCCGCGTGGCATGCTAACTTGACTGCGGTTTTGCCTTTGGTCGATGTCACTCTAATAGATTGTCATCAAGAAAACTTTACTCCGTCCCACCACCCCCGGTGGTTTGGTGTAGCCTGTAGGCTCGGATGCCTGCAGCTTTGCTTCCCACCCAGCGCGGCTCCAAAGTCGCGCGTATTGTGCTTAATTGGAAATAGAACAATACCCACGTAAATTCCAACCGCACAGCGCATAACGGCGTCTGGCAACAGACTTGTGTTTGGGATTTCTAGTCGATGCCGATTATAGCACTATTCTCGCTCGCGAATATCGTCGGCACGGTGCCGGAACCATTGGGGCACATATCCTAGCATGTACGTCGCCGTTGAGAGACAGCCAATAATACGTACTCTGAGGGAAGCCAGAGCCAGGGAGGGGCACTCGTTGTCGCGTGGTACGCCTTAGGTAAGACAGATGGGCACACTTGGGATGGGTGACGGTGGGATCTGGCGCTCCGTAGTGTACCGTACCTGTGCCCATGCTGGTGGCTCGTTTTCGCGGTGCCAAACGCCTGTGGCTTTGCGTCAGGGAAACAGGGAGTAGGTGAACAATGCGTACAAATGGAGACGAAAAAGGCCTGTCGTGCCTGCGAGCTCAATGGAAGAGTACAAAGTACGGGATACACGAGTGTCAGTGTGTGAACGGCACAGGGGAGGGACGATAGGGGGGGACCGTGGCTTGCTGCGTCGGCTTCGCTGATTTGCTTGAGCTAGAACTCCGCGCGGGTATTGATTCGTGCCTGACCAGGGGCCAGGCTTCAAACCCTAGGTAGCTAGGGTCAGTGGAAGGGTTGTGGAAAGACCTGGGGTGCTGAAGATTGATTCGACGTCTCGCCAGTCGATACCCCAAAATATTGCAGAGTTGATGATGGAACTGATGTTCAAAGTGTGTCTTGCTGCTCTTCATACCTAGCCGAAGCTGATATTCCCACATTTGCGTGTTGTTACGCTGATACATCCAAGTAGATCTCTGCTACGAAACTCGTGGAATTGCTCTACAGATACACTTGGTCAGGACACACATTAGTACCTGGGTAAGACTCGAGAGTTGAGGGGACGAAAAGACAACGGCATGACTTTTGAGCCGCGATGCGCCATGTGTTTGAGTGGAGAATGGGAACATCGTCAAGACATGGAAGCTGCGCTCCCGCTTGGAGCCGGCCAAATATTGTCGGAGTATCCGTATCCAGTAAGGCACGAATAGGACAATACCACACGGCACTAGAGTCAAGGTAGGCTCATGGCGACAACAGCTGTGTGGACACCATGTGAAAGTGTGCAGAAAGATGATTGATGGTCCATTAGGAATAGTAAGGAAGATAGAAGAAGACGAAACGTACAGATACGGGGCTCTACTATGGATAGACTGGTCGCGGCAGCTTCACAACGGAGTGCAATCCGAGCAACGAACGGCGGGTCCGCGGGTTTGCGAAACCGGCCAACAGCCTCGGTCCTAAGTCAAATAGGGACCAACCTCTGAAAAGCAACAGGCCGAATTTTCAATGACGGGCGAGAATACTCGGGTCAAGGTTCCCTAGCCCAACTTGGCCAGGTACAAGCTCGCGACAGAATTGCGTCTACGGGTACGGATAGGCTTGCATAGCTACTACCTTAGCTGTGTCTGCAGGGAGGAGTTCACGAATAGGGTAAAGGGGGGGGGATGGTTAGAAGGAAAAAGCAAATAAAGATAGGGACGACGAGAAAGAGAAAAAAAAAACACGGAGGAGAAAAGACTATTGCCATCAAGCTTGTCACTTCGGACAGGGAACAGGGTGAACAGGATCTTCCCATGTCGTCTACAGAAAGCAGACGCAAGCCGAGCCAGTAAGTTGCGAGCTGCAGAACAAGGGACCACAGGCCACCCCTGCTCATAAGCACCCAACGCCAGGAACCCAGGCGGGGTGGGAGGCTCAGGTCCCCGAGAAATTGAAGAATGATCAACACAAGGGTGGGAATAGGGTGGGTGGTCGATGGAAGGCTGTGCGACGTGCAGTTGAAAGAATGGATGGCTGGATGGTAATGTGAGGTGGGTGGTGGTGGTGGTGGGGTTGTTGTTGAAGGAGCGAAAAGGGTGAAGCGGGAGCAGAATCAGAAGGGGAGAATGGTAAGGGGGGGGGGGGGGGGGGGGCAGGGGGGTGGGGGGGGGGAGGGGGGGGGGGGGGGGGGGGGGGGGGGGGGGGGGGGTGGGTGGGGGGGGGGGGGGGGAGGGGGAGGGGGGGGAGGGGGGGGGGGGGGGGGGGGGGGGGGGGGGGGGGGGGGGCGTGGATCACATGGATGATGGTGCGGGATGTCTGCCAAGTCGAGTTGAGCAAGCACGGTTTGGAAAAAAGAGAAACACGTGATCTGGTGAATGCAGCACGTACCTACTGACAGTTTTAAGGTAGGTAGGTATCTTAGGTGCCTTAGGAACCTACCTTATGTACTCTGGCTTTGGGTATCTTGTACCTAAGCTAGAAGATGAGAGCAATCAAGCACGAAACCTGAACATTTCGTGACTTCCAACTTAAGATCGGGCGGATCGGAACAACAATTCCCTCCGCCGTTTTCTCTGTCCTCTTGCCAGGCCTCACTCTGCAATGCATGAGCTCACTGCCTGCCTCTGAATGTAGATGGTTTATCAATTCTCCTGCTCCTGATATGTCAAGGCTACGTACTCCCTACTCAACGCCATGTACAGATAACGATATCCGTACGAGCCTCTTCTTCTAAGAAACCAAGTCATGTCACTTGCTGGGAAGACCACAGCTGACACACGGCCTCGTTGAAATGGGACACCGGGGGGCGGAGGGGGCGGTGGAGTCGAGACCAGGGGAGAGCTCACATCACCGGCAGTGTATCGTCATCCTCCATCTTGAGAGTCTGCCTACTTTCCGAAACCGATGGCTACAACGACAAATTTGACTACACCCTATCACATTATCGTATCATTAAAGGACAAGGTGGCGAACTGACCGAACGGCCGGGAGTAGATCAAAGATTGGTCGCCGGGCATCATGCAACGTTTAACTTACACAACTGGACATCCCTCTGCCAACTAAGACTTCATCTCTTAGATAGCAAGCAAGCCAATTTTTGTTCACTCACTTGTCACCTATGTGGATGAAGCTGGGCAACTCTATTCTAACAGAACCTAGGCACATACCCAACGTAAGCTAAACCGTCTCATCGTATCTTGAGATGGTGTGGTGCAAGTGCCCACCCGACATCCGAGAGCCCTCTCTCTCTCTCTCTCTCTCTCTCTCTCTCTCGCTTCACCAACTGCTCTGGATTTAGCTTCAAGAAATACCCAGCATGTTCCTCGTCAAAGCTAACCTTATTGGTTCAGCAAGGCGAGCCGATTTTAGTCTTGAAGATGAAGGGTCGGCGGGAGGGACGCTGCGGCATAACTTCAAGATGTTCGGATCCGCCTCATCGCCATCGGCGGGGTGGTCATGCAGTGGCACTTGCATTTGTTTGTATTCGTATGCGCTTTCGACGTTCAATGGCGCAACATATCAGCCGGGGCACATTGACTATGCGCAATGGACTTTCCATTCTCTATCATATTGCTCCATACATAACATGCTGCTCTCAAAGTCAATGGCTATCTAGAGTCTGAAACTAGGCACGGGAACGTGCATTGCTCTCCATGGTAAGCCGTTGGCAGGCGGTGTACGGACATACATAACTACGGATGTGTGTGTGTGGATTGGCTGAGTGATGCACGATCTGTAAATTTCGTGCTCAGACGTAAGCCATATCTGTATCTAGTCACTTTCATACCACCCATGCCTGTCTCTGTACCTGACCAGAGTTCGGTCCGGTTGGGTCTGTAGCAGGCTGTCCCACGCAGAAGTCAATTCGAATGGTGGCAGCGGACGAGGCCATGCGTCCAAACACGCACGTTGGTTTCCAGCACGACAGGTTACCGCGAGTCTGGGCGGAAATTTACTTGCGTGTCAAAAAATACCAAGACTCATCCAATTGCATCGGTCAAAGCTACACGATCATTTGGCAGAAAACGCTAGCATACTACGTACAGCAAATAGCCGGGAGCGGGAAAAGTCTCCAGGTATGATCCACGGCATTGGCTACTATCACATTCACAAGCCAGCGTCGTTGAGGAATCGTTGCCAAGACTTTACAGCAAGCCGTTCTGTCGCCTGCTGATGGTCGCAAGACCCCGGGCACAGGGCGATCAGGACAATGCTGTGATTATCTTGGGATTGAGCAGGGGAACTCTGTCGCATCAGTGACTGGGAAGGGGATCGTGGAGAACGGCAATATCCGTTTGATTCCATCGAGACATGCTCCCGGCGTTGCTGCGACTGCTAGGGATGCCAGCTTAAGCTAACGTCGGCGGCATGGCAAGTGAGGGTGCCATATGGGCGACTGTGCGCCCTGGCTACTGCAGCATTCCGGCACCTAGTGTGTAGAGAATGTGTGTACCTTACTGGATTGCGCCCGCATGGCTTTGAGGAAAGGAAGGTCGAAGCCAATGTGCCAAGAAAACCGAAGTGCATGTGGCAGTACTCCGTAATGGTGAAAGTGTGTGCCTGCGCTTTGTGTGCATGATGGTGGGAGTGCGCGTACGGGCTACCGCACAGCGAGATGATCAAGCCAGATCTGATTTCCCTTCGATATGCACGGGCGTGGTGTATGCGTACCGTATTGCCTGTTCAAGGTACGAATACCCGTACCGTAGAGGGATGACCGCGCAAGTATGGATATGGATGGCTGTCGAGAACATGGATGGATCGAGGCAGAAACGAACTCCAACAGTCTCCATCTAGCTTGCCGCAAAGGTAGGGGTGTGGTTGAGCGCCGGCTATGCAGTATCCACGCCAAGGTACCCCCTACCCCAATCAATCTTTGTGCGCAGATTTGCGGCATCCCAGGGCGGCGCGTTTCAAGGTTCACCCATACATCTGGGCAGTTCCATTTACGCAACGGCAGGCTCCTCATCCAGAGTCCTGGAGCAGATTACATTGGGCATCGAGGTATTCGCTCAATTGGTTAATCGGACACAGGAGCTACGTCCGACGATGGATGTGTGATGATGGTGATGGTGATGGTGCACGGCTGAGAACAACGGGCGCGTGGTACCCGGCGTTGAAGGCAAATGGCTCATGCTCTGAACGCCTACCTAGTGACCCGACTACTGATACTAGATAGAGGTAAAGGGCCGTGCTGGTGAATCGGCGTTTGTCGGCAGGAAACCGGCGATGGACTTTATTTTCAGATGCCGCCGCCTAGGAGGGTTGAGATTTCGGGATGCAGGGCATCTTTGACATATTGATGCCTTGGTGCCTTGGTGCCTTGATTTATGCCCTTAGTCACCTGCAGGCTGCAAATGATGCCTGAGATATTTGCAGCCTGGCCGCTGGGATATCAATCCTCAGGCAGCACAGATGCGGCGCGCATAGTGCCCAAACTGAGGTGAACCGATACCCGTCTATAGGTACGGAGTACTCCATGGTCCACACTACATAAGGTAAGGTACCGAAACTTGGAGGAATAATTCATACTGCGTAGACGGCAAGCGATTATGGACTGCCTACCTTTTTGTCAAGGGACGTGGGTACTCACCTACCGCACCAAACGAATGCGGATATCCCATCTCTCACAGGTGCAAAGTACGTACATGCCTCGTCTGGTTTGAGGCACGCCACAGCAGACCTAGGTATACTAGAACCTAGAAGAAGCTCGGGGCATCGGCGTTGCATCTTGGTCCGCATCGCAACAAATCCAACATCACTTGCAGTTGGGCTGCAATCCTGCAGTATTCACTAGGTTGACTTTCTCCATCTCTCTCAACGCCCACAGATAGCCGTGGCTGTTATTGACAGGTGAGCGTTTTCCTTGGGCCCAACGTGTGCTTGGATCTGAAACTTGACACCAATAGCAAACCACCCTTCCCCTCTTTTCTTTGCGTCTTGGGCTTCATCTCACAGCATTTATCCTGGATAGCTCGCCTGTATCGACCACCAATCTCGCAGCTCGGCTGTGCGGGGCCCGGAGCCGGCCCCGACGACACATCCTCCATTTGTTTCTGCGGCCGGACGGGGGACACTGGGGTTGCAATTGGAAGGGTATTCTGTACCACGCCGCTACGGATACCTGCCAGCAGCACCCATTCATCTCGCAACCCACCCACCCAACCTTCAACTTTCGATCACCTCTCGCATCTCATCTCATCCTACATCAGAACCGGCCAGACGTACGGACACTGCTCGTGCTGTCTGAAAACTCTCCATTGAGGCACGATGAACGCTCCCGCATTGGCAGCCCGAAATCGACGAGTTTCTCCCTGTTGCATCCTGGACCTAGGCACCCCATCTGGTCAAGCTAGTGCTGGAGCCGGAGTCGGACCCGGAGCTCAGACAACATGAGTTCCAACCTTGTACCAGCAACTGGACTCTTCATTCTTCAACGGGATACCCGTACCATTCTGCCATGTTCCCAGGATGTGTCCTCCTCGATGAATCTGTCCCAACTCACAACCTACCCCTACGTCAAAGGGGGCAAATTGAGAAGGCAATGTAAGTATCCGTACCTTGCGAGGGCGGGCAAGACTCGAGGGCGGGAGCGGGAGCATAGAAGAAGTGTCTCCTTCGTAGCCCTGCTAATTAGCCTGACCCCCTTCCCCGGGGAACTTGGAAGGGCCATGACCAGGGCTGACCCTCTTATCCCGGTTCATTGTCTATGCTCCCGAAGCCTGAAGTTCTGGACATCGCTCCCTGGGCCTGGGTCCTAACTCCCTACGAATACTCCCTCACAGCCGCCAAGGGGGCCAGCGACTGGGAGCCTGGGTTCCCGCTCAATAGCCAAGGAAGAGCCTGAGACAAGACCTACCAACCTTACCACACCTACCTTGCCTGACCACCTCACCGACGGCCTTCAGGTTCACTACTCACACGGACCAATGCAGTAATCAAAGCCCGATGTCCGTGGGCAACAATAGAGACTCGGCCGGCCGGACTTTGATCAAGGGCTCATGATATGCAGAGACTGGACCACCATTGGCCATCGGCCGTCGGCGATATCATCCTGACTTGAACCGACCAATCGTTCACACAAGCGACGAAGAAGCCAAACGAGGCCGCCAATCGCCTCGGTTCCCGACCTACCGGAAGCGTGCCTTGGATGCCGAACCGGCACTCTGTCCTGCGAATTCAATTCTGATGACGGCACCGGTTGTTGAGTCTTGCTGTTGGGGCTAGAGCTCCACGCCTGTCTCAGTGAATGCGCTGGGGTCGTTGTTCATCTTCAGACTCCATTGGGTACCACAGTACCTACTCCAATTCAAACCCCATGGCCGGTCCTACGTTGATCGAGAATCTGCAGGCAAATGAGCAGTATCCTCAATTGCGACTTCAGTATGAGTGTACTACCCCAATTTGGCCAACTCAGTCTCACTCCGGGCAGGCCTCACTCATGCCCGCCGCCAAGTAAACGAGGCTGGGGTTCTAAGCTCAGCCCCGGAAAGACGATGAGGATGAAGTACGGATGTAAACAGCATCCGCTTAGTCAACAAACAGGAAATCATCCACAACAGACACTGACGATAGCCTGCGTGCGTCCGCGGCGGAATCCCTACGCCCCACGAGTCTTATTCTTGATCCTTGGACATGCCATTTCCTCTTCGCTCTGCTCTCATTCTTGGCCCTTGGATTACTACATTGGTATCCTTGAGCGGGCGCGACGCATCTCACACTGGAGTCGACTAGTGTCTGGGGGTGTGGTTTGTCTGCCCGCCTTGTGTACGAGTGGCCTGATTCTGTATCGTTATTTAACAAAATCTCGCGTCTAGTGGTGTCATAGCCTGATGAGCCTAGAAAGGGCCCGAGCACGGTTCTGGGTACTCGACCGCTCGCCTTGTTGTCTGGCCTTGGTCCGCCTCACGTGGTAAGGGCCTTTTGAACAGATGGGAGTTGGGACACCAAAGCGGATTCTCACAGTACCCAGATCCCAGACATGGATGGCGGATTGCGGTTGACTACGTACATACAAATGCAATGGGCAGGCAAGTTAGCAGGCCTGAGGCGGACGCGGGGCTCCCGCACTCCGCGGGCCTCCGCGAAGCGGTCGCAACGCCAGTGGTCCGGCGACACTGCTTTGTCGTGTCCGAGCAGCCGTGTGTTCGACGCTAGACTCGTTCACCCAACCGCCCTAGCTAAGTGGACGCTGATGCTCCAGCTCAACCGTCTTATTCCCATATCGACATCGACAGGCCATGACGCCTTTCTTGTCATGGTCTTTTCACCCTTACTTTGATTTCCTCCTTCCTGGAAGAGACCCGGAGGGGTTTCTCACAGATGAGGGGGCCGAGAAGGGTTGAGGTTCGAGGACCGGGGGTTGAGGCGAAATGGGGCCAAAGGATGTCGGCACGAGAGAGTTGAGAGAGTCGAGACGACAGGGCCGACATAGGGAGATGGGTGAGATGGGCCAGAGAAGGCGGAGAGAGAGAAAGCCAGAGAATGAACGGGATGGCCCTTCAGCTTTCCCTGTTACACTAGGGATGCCATCGAGCGCATGGCCATACCCTTTCAGAGGCCGATACACCCACAAGTGATCAACAAGAGACGGACGGAAAAAGCACAAGAGCGAAGATACCCCATGCTCCCCTCTCGTCCCATCCTGCTGGGCCACCCATGCCCACTTCACCGGCCTCACATTCGTCTTGGCCATCTCTCATGCGCCCGCCCGCTCGCTGAGCTCCCCGCTCCCCATTAGCAAGCTCCCCGCCGACATATGCCTTGTAGCCTCGTCGAATGCCTCACGTCCCCTACCCCGCCCATGACGCCTTGTCACTCTGTGTCGCACTTGTTCCCCGAGCTCGCTTGGCCTGGTCCTGTCGCGATGATGGGCAATGGCGACGTTTCCGATGATTCCCGCCAGGTAGGCAGGGCTCCCAGCCAACCTGATCACGACTCGCGGAGGCACGTCCGTAACACCCAAGAACTCCGTCATCTACGGACACTTTGCATACAATACTATCCGTACGGAGTAGTGTGCGGATACCATCACTCCATCTCAACTTCTCAAGTCCTTAACACCTATCCTTGGCCTCCTTTTCTTGGTTACCCTATCCCGGTACGCTAAGGTAGCGCATCAGCTTCAGTTCTTTGCTGGCTATGTCCAGATTGAGCTAGACTGAAGTCGACCAAACTACCTACCTCCGACTCGGAGCTTGGAGACGTTGTACTCACTGATGGCACAGATCCAAGCCTCGAAAGACATGGTGCACACGTCCAAGGTCACGCATCTGTTGCCATTGGTCTAGGAGATGTCGAAAACCTGAGCTAAAACAAAACCAAACAAGAATGGATTGACGGCCAGAACCGAACCGGCCGAAATGCCAGTGCGGCTGCAGACCTTTGGCCTGCATGGTAAATGTTTGACGTGTCGTGGTTTCGCAGTTCACTGTAGACTAACACGACGATGGCGTGGGCACAGCGAATTTCGCCATCTAGACCCGATGCATTGTTGTCACGTTAAGCCTTCCAGTGTCGCACCTAGCCTGCTCCACGGGAGGAGTCTTGACTGCTGTGCCACGTTAGACTGCAGCTCGAGCACGGCACAGATACCTACCCGCAGCTGGGGGAAAGATGGGGGTTCTGGACTGTGTGATAGAGAAAGATGGTTTCAGCCAAATCCGGCGCGTAGCCTTGACCCCATTGGACTCCTGTCGAGTGGTGGTTCCGTCAGTGTATTACCATCTTGCTGGTCTTGTCTTACCCGACTTTAGCTGTCCCAAGGAGGGGGACAAGGCACTATCACTGTGAACGAGTACTGTGATACATACGGTTACACGCACAGCGCTTCCACATGCTGGAGGCTGGAGAGAACAACAGAGCGTCCGAATGTCTGGCTCAGCCTACCGGTAGCTTCTTGCCCCTTGTCTTACCCACAGTGGCCCGGCACCTCACCAACCTGTCTGACCAGGATCCCGTATGGGCCAATGACGGCCCCTCTTAACTCTCCGTACGACAGATGAGAGTATGTCATCGGCCTATCTTTCTCTATTGTCAGAAGAGAGGCTCTGTTTGGACCCCGACCACGGTGTAAGCGTGTCCCAAGGGGCTGTCACGGTCCACCTTACTCCGTAGACCGTCCGGGCCACAAGGGGAAGACGCAAATGTGTGACCGGTACGTTCGCCGTGCGGCACTACTTGCTTATGAGAATCGCCGGCCGGCTTGGATCATTTCTAATGTCGGCGGTGATGAGCCTCGCTCCACGACACCTCACAACGCGTAGATGTTTCTCATGTTTCCTCGTCTTTTGCACACAGCTCACCTCACCGATATTTTCACAGCCTCACAGGCGGTCTGTCGGCCTGTCTGCCCTTCTCCGCTTGACTTATTTCCTGCCCTTTCCTCTTTTCACCCCAGTCACGGTGCTATCCAGATTCCCTGCCTGTCAAGACCCATCTCGGTTTCTCTCTCACGTTCCCTGTCTCCAATTTGAATTGTGGCCCCTCACCTTTCCCTCTTTTTTGCTATATCAGTCAGTCCCGACTCTCGAGGGTATCTGCGCTCAACAGAGGCCAAGACAAGGTATGTCAGATCAGCCAGGGGGGGCACTGAGTGACCAGGGGTGAAGCTCTTGGCACATATTCAAACATGAGGGAATCGACCGTCCCAGAGATGGGGATACCCCCGTCTCTCATCATATATAGCTGTAGTCAAGTGACTTGGATCCCCGCAGACAGCCTGGTCTGCCATTCGCACCACTGCCATATTAATCCCTTGATCCCAGCTCCCGCCCGCAACGTCGCCAGAGCCAGGCGAGCAAGCAACAGCCGCCGTGACCGCGGCCGCGGTCGCCGCGCCTTGTAACAACCTTGATATGGGCCCTGCACATGGCCTTCACCGCAAACTGACGGCGGCGGGCGGCAGCAACGGGTGCGGAAAAGATCCAAGCCATCTTAAACTTGCCGCCGTGCCGCGATTTATCTTGGCGTGGGACATGGGGGAGGGGTCTTGTCAAATTTGTCACGCTCAGAAACAAAGGGACCGTCACTAATAACACCATGGAATCGTCGAACACGTCTAAGTACGGATAGCCATATGAGAGGAGCAGTCTAGACTAGCGTAAAGGAGCAACAAGGTGTCGAACCCTCGTCGCACATCGTCAGCAGTCTGGCAACGTCTTCTTGTCTGGCCGTGGCCATTGAGTCTCGACTCTGGCATTCATCACCAAGCTTGGCATCAAACAGCTTGGCGTGGACTTGGCTGGTCATGAACACATGCTCTCCCCCTTCCCCTCCCTTCCCTAGTATTGGCCCTTCGTCATCGTCACACCCCGCCCAGCCCCGTTGGTATCGTGACAGTATCAGGTCGAGTGTCTCGCTTGCCGGTCTTCCCACGTCGCTTGCTCATCTCTACCTCCGCCTCCACCTTCCGGACGGACTGTTACGTCTGCCCGCCGGGCTTCCGGAAGGCCGGTGC
The DNA here is from genome assembly GCF_030869305.1 of Colletotrichum tamarilloi. Lineage (NCBI taxonomy): Eukaryota > Fungi > Ascomycota > Sordariomycetes > Glomerellales > Glomerellaceae > Colletotrichum > Colletotrichum tamarilloi. Next base: position 90,776 of record NW_026849452.1, read on the forward strand.
CGGCACAGCCGCCGGCGCCGAATGACCACCACCTTCAGTCACCACCCCTCCCCGGCCCTTGGTATCCTCCCAAGCCATTTCCCCCTCACTTCCCGAACCATGATCTATCAATTCTTTTTCTTGGCTCGCCATCAAGGTGATCCTACGTGGTGCCGTGTGATGCGAGATCTAGCCCCTCGGGCGTGGCGGAGCGAGAGTAGACAAGTCGGGTATGGGTACGGATACTCGCGATAGCGAGGCGCATGATGATGGTGAGCAAGTTTTTGCCAAGACCCAAGCCTCTCTCTGCCAACTTGCCAACTTGCCAAGTCCTCTTTTCCTCATCACCCAAAATCCCAAGCCCTCTCTCCTCAGAAATCAATCATTTTGTTTGCCGCATATGCGTACACGTGCCACAAAAAAAGTCATTGTGCCAAGATATATCTTGGCGCGCCTCTTATTTGAGAAGCGCCCCCCCCCCCCCGGAAGACGCTAGACCTGTGGAAATGATACGATAATGCTTATGCGGCTGCTAGTTAGGAGCGCGAGCAAGCCACCGCTTCGTCTGTTCGTCGTCATTGGGATGGCTAAGGCCCACGGTCCAATGGACTTTCTCTATGCTTGTCTATCCGTCGCCACCCTAACTCCCCGCCATGATCTATATCGCCTAGTCTGCGGCAGTGTTGCATGGACTTCGGGACCCCTCCCGCCCGCCAGCCTGACGTTGCGGTAGGTACATGAGCCTACGCCACACGGAAGGTGGTGTCTTTCCACCAAAGCCAAGACAAGCGCGATATCGCCTCGCCAAGTTGTGTACCTACGCATATGTGTGTCCATAGCTCCAACTCCATCTTGGCACTCGAGGAGGTTGAGAAGTTTGGGCTTGGCTTTTTGGCGCCTCGCCTTGCCCACATTCTCTCTTAGCATGACCGGGGCTAAACCGCAACAAGATCTAGTAGAGGAACGCGAGCAAAAAGCGCGTCTCATGAATAAGACAGGGAAGTATTTGGCGAAGTTGGTCAATCTTGGGTACTTGGCCCCTGGGAATGACGGGCCAAGGGTTTGCAGCAAGCGCACACTCAACTCCCAGCTAGCAAGATTAGGCGATGCGGGCAGCGGATGCACCTCGATCGACTTCGCCATCTGCATACTTGTTGATCACTCATCAACATGCCTAGCTACCCGTATAGAAAACACAGGAGAAGATTTATGACGGACAAAGATTAACTCCCACAATTCCGACCTCGCTCACAACGACCGGACCCCCACTGGCACCCCCTTGCCCTGGTTCAGACTTCAACCATTCCCCTGGGCCCGAAGCCGCCGCGGCTTACACCAAAAGCAGCGGCCAGGCTGGTAAGAACCAATGTCAATCCCGGTGCAGCTCTCTGGGCCCCTACTGTGTAGATGATTCGGAAGTGGCGCGCTACTTGGCTGCGTGGAAGCGGGAGGACTGGAAGCTTAACAGGATGGCGGCGAAGCAGCTGCAGTCTGCAGAGACGGGAGCCAAGGAGGCCCATCACGCATACTCAAAAGTGACGAGAAGCACTCCGTACTCCGTACCTTTTTTGTTCATAGGAAAAGAATACGGATACTCAGTACTTCATCATTCTACGTATGTCTCCGCCATGCCGCCCCTGTCCCTGTACGCCCGTTGAGTGAGATGTTTCCCCATGGTCTTCGCCGGGGCCGCTGTAGCACAGAAATTGCCGTGTAGTAGTTGGCGGGGTGCAGGTAATTAGATCAACGACAAAAGTGCCCGTCTCCGCCTCTTTGTCTGGTTCCAGGATTGAGGCCTGCGGCCTGCCTTGCGGGCTTGCCCTGGTTCCTTGTGTAGTGTCCAGTCTCCAGTCTCCAGAGTCCAAGGGATCCGTAGATCAGATCAGAGAAATTCCCATGCTCTTCCCACCCGCCGCAAAATAGACTAAAATGTCTATTTTTTGCTCCTATTCCAATTTGCGGCTTGCCTGCAACTTGCTTGGCTTCTCTCCCTCCCCCCTTAATGGTATAGCGTCTTTCGTTTTTCATCACAGCAGAGTTGAAACGTTTGGTCCCCGGTGCCCTAGACCCTGTCCGATGAATTGGTTTTGATCCCATCTCGCCATCATCGCCTCCTACCCTTAGTCCATCTATTGACTCTCGAGTCTTGACACTGGTATGTACCTCTCTTGCTAGTAAGAGTCAGAATGTTTGTCTCCATACTTTGGTCCCCCTGGCTCAATCTCGTTGGTTCACGTAATATCTGTCCGGGCAGACAGGCAAAGGTCCCCCGAGCCCTCCAGAAAGAAACTCGGCCCATCCGGTATGAGTGGGTTGGGTAGAGGCACCATGTCACATTGCTCAACTTTCAGGAAGTCCTTGGCCGGCTAGGGAGCAGTCGGGTAGCGTGAGGTGGTTACAGTGATGCGACCCCATCACGTACGTTGTCCCACTGCAACTAGATGACACTTCTTAGCATACATAACCGCGCACCGGATAATAGCATTGCTAGCCAAGGGAACCAAAAGGGACGACACTTGTAACTCTAGAAGTTCAGACACACCAAATGGCAAAGACCAACAGCAAGGGGGTGGTGGATGGTGCCGGTGCATGCGGCCGTGACAAGTCCGCATCCCGGCGCCGGACCCCCTTCTCTGTCCTCTCTTCTCCTCCATCTCGGCCGTTCATCTGCTTGCAGTTGCACATCCCTCCTCTTCCTGGTGACTGTACGGAGTACTGTGGCATGGTAGAAGGCTGGGATTCCGGGAGGCAACTCAACCTAACTTTGCCCACCATCTTTTCTTCAGCATCTATACTTCGTACCCAACCGAGTTATCCCATCTTTGAACCAATCAAGCCCATGTCGTGGTTCCGGCAAAAGAGTTGATCGCTGCTCCACCATCTCCCCGAGCAGAAATATCCGCCAAAACGTTTGGACGGGGACTCCATACCATAGCCCCAAGCTAAGGAAAGGAAACGAGCCCGAAGGCGGCAACGATCTGGTGCTTCGCACGCAGAGCGACGTCAGCGACACATGTGGCTCACGAGGCTTGTGGGTGACATGATCAAAAGAGTGGGAGGTAATAACTCCGTAGGCTGGATGTGGAACAAAAAGAAAAAGATGGAATAAGAGAAATTAGGCGGGCCATGTTATGTCAGTGCTGTGGCCCTGTCACTGCCAATAAGGACCCTCCATGCATATTGACCCTTTCCTCTTCTCTCCCTTCCCTTACTAGGCTCTATGGATGGCAGAAGAAAGGAATTAAGAAGCATGTGAGCTAGTGAATAGGTGGACTGCCCAGCGAGGGCGTAGGTATATGGTGAGCAGGGGAGTAGATGGAGAGAAGATGGAGTTATCCTCCACATGGACAGCCGGCCAGTGACAAGAGAGAAAGAGAGAGATGCCCTGCACAGATACGCTTCCATAGGATACACAGAGACTGATAATGAATACTGACTGCCTGCGTACTTTGTGCTCCAAATGTACTCTCTGTATGGTGCATCTATACGGGGTAGGTACACTAGCTGACTGGGTAGGCAGCTGGTAGGTATTCGTAACGAGAGAGAACGAGAGAGAGAAAAAGAGAGCGAGAGAAGGGGGTGGGAGTGTGTCCGATGAAGGCAAAGATGTACGGAGTACACTACGCCCATACGACGCCCACGCACGTTCAAGGTCCCGCCCACGCACCACTTTGCTCCCCACGCAGCACACCAACCCCCATCCATTCACACCACTATCCGAAAAAGAAAAGGGAAACCAGTGTTTGGCACCAGAAGAGCTGCGATCTCACAATCTGGAGTTCGCACTAGCGGCCCAACTTGACAAGGACCCCGACTGTGCCAAGCTTCCAAAGCGGGTTTGTACGTTGTAGTATATCCGCACTACACCGCATCCAAACGCTCCCTCTGACCTTATCACCTTGGGTTCTGGAGTCTTGGGTCCTGAATCGGGGACTTGAGGACCATGGGACTTGGACTCGTTTGCTATGCATGTCTCATCCACATTCATTTGGGAGGGAATGGATAATGGTGAGACCTCATCGTGCCTGTGTGCCTGTGCCTGTATGCTTGTAGGTATGCCTGTGTACCGACCGGCATTGCAATACCGCGCGCGTGCCACGCTTGGGTTAGAGTCTTGGCAGCAAATTCTGATCAACTTCAACACCAACTCCGCTTTCCATCTTTGCCTTCATCTCGACGTGCCAAGCCAGCAAAGCAGACCATCACGGCACGCAAAAGTCGTTGCCAAGACGTCGGTCCTCCCAATGCTTTCTCCTGCTTGACATAATTTCGAGGGGGTCAGGGTACAAATTCTGCAGATGACGCGAAACGTAGACGAGACAAAAACAAATAACAAAAAAAATCACCAATCATCATCATCACTGGCTAGCATTCTGGATAACTCGCCGTGCTATCTACGGATAATGATAATAGCCGCATAGCCATGCCCCGTAGACTAGTATCCATCCATATGCCTCGATGCGGCTACTGGTACGGACGGTAAATCCAACTCCATGCCCTCAGTCGCCGCCCACTTCACGCATCACGAACGATCAAACACCGCCGGCCTTTTGGGTGCCACTTTCTCTTTCGCTTTCTTCACCATCATCATATCTCTTTCTCTCTCTCTAGCCCCGTTCCATTTACCAGTGCCCATCAAAGCCAAGCATCACCCAATCGCCGACAAACGTTACCTCCGCTACAACCAGTATTTCGTACTTGGTTGTTCCTACGGATACACATAGTTTGCAACACACCTCACCGTTGCGTTCGATAGATTCACCCCTGATCAACCGGCCACTTTCCCATCGATCCCGCCCCTTACACACATCGACTGCTTCTTGTTTCCATACAGTAGACCTGACCCCTGACTGACAACAAGCCCCTCCCATATCCTCTGGGGGCCCTCTGGACATCTCCATCATCGATTTGTATTTAATTATATTGCTGAACTGCAACATTGACAAGGTCTGCCTTCCATACCCAGCCCACCGGGTTTGTCCGGCATGTGGGCCAACCTGTCCTTCGGTATCGTGGAACACTCCAATGTGCGTCTAGTAGTCCGTCAACTGCGCATCGTGCAGCAGTCTCTTCACCGCATTCGGATTCTATATACACATGATGAAATGGACACTAACGTGAGTATCCGTAGCTTCTCGACCTTCTCGCTCACTATCTGCAACCCGACAACGGCCGCCACTAGGCGCCTTGGAGAAGGAAATGTACGAAGAAGGCATTGCCACAACTTCCTGACCATAAACCCCTTGCCCATCCAATTGCAGGATTCTTTGGGAGCGCGATGACTCGGAAAAAGGTACCATACCCATCCATTCGCTACCTCAGAGTAGACTAGTCTTCCATATGTACACTGTTGCGGAACGCTAGACAGAACAAGTTGGCCAGCAAGCTAGGTACGGCAGGATTGGTACCGCCATCGGAGGGCTAATTAGCCCGGCCGACCCGGGGCTTGCTCCAGGTTGAGACGACGCCATGCCATCCGTGAAGATCCACGTCCGTGCTCTGCAGTCTGCACACGCTTGGCTCCATGCTGTCTCTCTCTCTCTCTCTTTCTCTTTCTCTCTCCCTCCCGGTCTCCCTCTCCCTCGCTCTCCATGCTGCATGCTTACTGGTGCTGCTGGACTTACTAGCTGCCACTGGTCATCCTTCAAAAAGGTGTCTCAGCTGAATCACACCCCCACCCCTGCTTGCTCTCTTCTCAGCCGGCCTTCATAAAAAACCATGGCCGGCTGGCTGCCGATTCATCTGACGTGTAGCGCCTCGCCGGCACCCTCATTGGAATAGGCATCGTCGCTCCAAACACTCCATCGAGGCCCACCGATCCGTCCTGATCGAGCTGCTGATGCCGCCGCTTCCCCATGCTCTCTGCCGCTGCCGCCGTCGTTCCCTCCTTGCCCTTCAATGTCTCCTCGCTCTCGGCATGCCCCTCCAGCGTCACAGTCTGCGCCTTTGCCTGCGGACGCGACTGAGCCTGTGCGTCTTGGTCCCCAGTACTTGCCGAGCTGTCCTTGACCGCGACTAACACGCCGCACTCCCAGTTGCGACAAGTGAGCTTGGCCGTTCCCGACTCCCGGTCCTTCACTAATCGGCCCCTAAAAGTTCAATCTAGGTCAGCCTTATGATCGACCCACGTCGTTTCTTCACGCTGCCCTCAGACAGTAGGCTTTGCCCCTTCTGTGATGTGTCTCCCTCACTGAGACGAGACAGTACACTACACTAGACTGCCCCTTCACTCTTCGTCACACAGCCCTTACCACTAAGGGTAGCCTGCAGGCCAATCGCGAGGGTTCCTGTTTGACTTACCATGCGCTCTCCGACAAGTTTGCACTCCCCACGTATGCCCAGACTGCGCCGTCGTGCGCCCGCTCACGGACGAATATGGCTTTGCTATGTAGTAACAGGCCACCTCTGGCGCTTTGGCAATCTCGCATCAATTCTCGCGGAAACGTTGAAGAATTCCACCATTTCTCTTGCATGCAAATGGTGCCGGCAGACTAGATCACGTAAAATGAGCATACGGGGAAAATACATGGGGACTTGGGCAGCAGGATCGACCGGTAACGCGGCGATCCCGGCCGGCACACAACTTACAGATCTACCGCCCCGGCTACTAGAAACGGTCTTTTCGGTAGGGAAATAGATGCGGAAATGATGCTGCAATTGGAGCGGCTCCTTGTCAATGTCGACCGGTCTGGAACCACCCAAGCCTGTTTTTGCAGCCTTGCTCTTGGTCATTTTGGACTGCCTGGCTTCGTATTCTTTCATGCCTGAGTCGCCTGCAAGGAGTGCCAGCAATGGAGCGTTAGTATGCTGATCTTTTCACCCTGACAAACCTCAGCAGGCTTGATTGCAACCACACGCACCTTGACAGGCATAGTATATCATCGTTAAGAACCCATGGTTTAGCGATCCCAGTGAAGATGCCTGGGATGACAAATTTGTTAGCAACACCCCTGGTCACCGCTCGCCAAGAGCTGGGCAACTTGCTCAGCCAAAAGACCGCGCAGACCACCTACGTACCACATAGTCAATGTCAACGGCATTCTCGGTTGCCAAACCCAAGCTTCGGATAATGCTCCCTAAGCCGCAGTAGCCTAATCGAAAGTCTAAGTCAGCACAATTTTGACTTGCCACGAACATGAAGTCATCGCGTCCCGAGCAGAAGGGGTAGACTGGCCTGTGTGTTGCCAAGCTTCCTTCGTATGGCTGCCAGAGCTATGGGTCGATGTCAGCCTTCAGTCAGGATGTCATCTTATATCGGGCTGCCCTGTTGGCTATTGCTACTGACATGGAATGGACGAAACCATAACGGCTTGTCTCGGAGAAGTCGTAGTTGTCCAGGCTCTTCACCAATTTGTCGTCAAGGCCAAGCGCTCTTAGGAAGCGTCGGAGCTCGGTGCCGAATGATGTCTCGATAGGTGGCCCATTGAGCCGGGGCAGGTCGATCAGAAAGATCATCTAGGTAGAGTCAGCCAGACCATCAAGAATAAGTCAAGTTGGGAGCTCAAACGTTTTCCAGCTGACCCGTCTCTCCCCAGTCGTAAGGAACCAGATTGCCGGAAGGAATTACAATACGGAGGCAACTGCGTGTCGGTGTTAGATGGCTACTGGTAGCTTAAACAGTTGAGATCCAACTTACCCTTCATACTTCAAGATCTGCAACTTGGAATGCATGTACCCGCCATGCATTGGCGGAAAGCAAAATTTGATGAGACTACCGGCCGGAATGTTTGAGCGGATGTTGGCTTTCTAGAATATGAAGCGCAAGCTCAGCACTCGACCAAGAAATGTAAGACAGTCTTCCAACATACCTCGGCATCGTTATTTGCGTAGGCGACTAGAAGCATCTTGGTGTTTCGGACATTGACCTTCGAGAGAAGCCATTCCTCGTCCCATTGGAAGGATGAGAGCACGGCCAGCTGTAGTTTGTCCTTCTGAAGGACTTCCTCAATCTTGATATCTTCCCCGTTTCTGGGGCAGCCGAAGGCCCAAGTGCGCTTGAACGCTCCTTTCGAAAATGGTAATTCCAAAGGATTTGCGGCTGGTGTTGCAGATATTGCTGGTGTCGCTGCCTTGGACTTTGCGGTACCAGTAACCTTATGGGTCTCAGAGACTCCAGGGCGTAGCAACTTTAAGCTCTGTGAGGATTGGGTATCAATACCAGCCTCTGCAGCTGAACGCTTCTTCAGTCTTGCTATACGTTCCTCTTCCATTTTCTTGCGGTCGAGGGCCAACAGCCCTAACGGGCCTGTGTTAGTGGCTGACGATGTCGGAAGCTTCGTTGCAGATGACGCAGCCTTGGTTCTGTCGTCGTTGTCGAATTCCTCTTGCTGTAAAGAGAGTGCAATGGCTAATGCGAGATCTGGATCGTCATCTGCGCTTGGCGACTGGGGTCGCGCCCGATTATTGTGCGAACTCATAATTGCTCGCGAGGTTTTGCTGCCTTTGGCTGTACTTGCTGGCTTGAAAAGACAGCTGCAATTCCCAGCGAGCTTTTTCGATCTTCCTGGAGTTGAATTTTTGCAAACAATTTAGTGCAGTGAAGCGTCGGCACTAGGACCACTTCGTCGTGATGATGGTGAACATTGGACGACGTCAATTACACGGCCGACGTGTAACCAAGACCCATCTTTCCGTTCGTCAGCTCGCGAAGTCACGTGCTCTCGTGTCTGATCTTTCCTTTTGGTGCATGTGCATTTTCCTACATATCCACGCTTGAATGGCACTTATGCTATCAGCTTTACAGCGATATCGAAATTGGGTCGGTTTGTTACATCCAGTCCCATGGGTGTGTTGACAAGTTGATTCCTAAAACAACGGCGAAGGTCGATATATTGATTGAAGATGCCATCTGTCTCAAGTATCTCTTTTGGAGGGGCTATTGCTATCAACCTCGAAAGCATGACCGATGTAGGCATCAGATTCGCGTCGGACAATGCATCGCACTTCAACCATGATGTCTTCTAACTTTCAAAATCTCACGTAAACTTTCGAATATTCTGCTGGTGTACAGAACATTTTCGTTTCTTTGTCGTTTGTATGATCTACCACGTTTTGTCCACTATCTGTAAAAACCCTTCGGCTTTGTCGTGCTGTTGTGGTTTATCGACACCAACTATTTGCTACATCCGGGCTGGCAGTAGTCGCAGAGGCGATTGATACGAATCAAATGCTACCATGTCTGATAACCCATGCAACCCCGAATACCGCAAGAAAGTGACCAGGAAGTTCCATCTACATCTTTCGGTGGCTCTTCTTGCCCAAGTGTTGCTACTTTGGATTGAGAACCGAATGACTTGGTTGAAGACAGCGTTGGGGCAAGCGATGTTTGGAATTCCGGCTGAGTATAAGAAGTTGTTTTGAACACTTTAGATAAAGGGAGTCTCATTGTTCCACGAAAGCTGAATGGTTGTGAAAATGCCCCTGGTCGAGAATATCGTCTATTATGGGTTGCTGATACTCAAACCCAATGACCAAGGTACAGGATCTTCCAGCTTGGGATCGATACTTCTTATGCCCTGATCTCGTGGATGTTTGATTCGGTAACTCATTATCTTGAGCATGCTGACGTCTATCATTCCGACGGAAGCCCAGAACAAGCGGATTGAATAACACTGATGGAAACGTTCGTGGGCCCAGTGTCTCGCAAGCCACACTGGCGGAATGGACGAGATAGACGGCACTTCAGCTCCTAGTCAGACTATATCTTATGCCTCTCAAAGTAAGGTGTAAACTTCTCTCGCTAGTTCACTTCTGTCAGCATCGTGTCAGGCTAGACGGAGCCATCATGCTGATCCCTATACATTTATTGCGGTCTGATGCTGCAACCAACAGAACCCTCGGGGATCCTTTTCGGGCGTTATCATACTCTTACTCAGACCCCAGGATACAAAACCTACATATTGGAGATGAGGACAAAGTTCTTTCCGCTGTCTCGGCGCCGAATGAGTAGGATTGTCTTAACAAGTATGTCATGACGCCAACTTACGTGCATTCGTGAAAACCACGTAGCGGTTGATTCATCCAGCATAATACGAGTGTCTGTATTTGTATTACAATGAAAATGTAGCCTTTGGGCAATAGTTATGTAATAGCATCAATATTTTACAATTAGCGGTCAGGGGACGTCTTTCAGGCTATCTCCCATGTTGAACCTGAATGCGAAACTTACCAAAGAGATTTCAATAAGACAATCCCTTTAAAACTCACAGACAGACTGATGCTACTGGAGCGTCGCCCTTTTCGTCGCCGGCTTCTCTAATGCACCGCCACCGCCGGAAGACGTAAGGACAAGGAGTTATGTATAAACATGTATTTGACGAACGTTTCTTTCAGGACGGAGAACTGGCACCGTAGGCAATCAAGGCGATCGCCTAGAATATACACATAACTAGAGCTTGGCAGCGTGAGCCGGGTTTTGACAGGAGCGTACCACTGCCCCCTTGATGCGTTATGCCAGGGATGATGTTCCCCTAGTGAGAGATCATAGAGGTGGTCCATTGTGCTGCGGCTCCTGGTTGATGGATGAGCTTAGAGCGACACGAGAATCAGTGACTTAGCCAGGAAGTTAATTGCTGGGGCGGCCGTAGTCTCACCCTCAGGGGCTTCTAAAAGCTTCCCGCTGCTCATCCGAGTTTCTAGTTTAAAAGTCTAAGGTTGTGCTACGTCTATATACCATCATCCGACTTGGTCTAAAGATAAATGCTGATATCCGACATTAAGTTGCTCAGTAAGTTGAAGAAGCAGAGAGGCTTCGTCACAAGAAAGGGGCCGGTGACGTTGAATATTGGAAAAGGGAGGCTAGGGAATATTGCATCACAGGTGCTGGTTGGAAAGTCCACAGTGAACTGTTACATAACAGACACCCCAGATTGGCCATGTATAGGTAGGGACATGTTCAAGGGCTGCGCGGTAGTCTGCTCAAGTAGCATAACCACGGCACTTCACCAAGGACAGAAACATCGCTAGTACATTGTTTACAGAAAGCTCCCTCTCAAACTATTTTGATACTGTCCTGTTTGGTCGGCCGTCCAAGTATGCCAAAAGTGTGAAGGATTAGATCAGAGCTGGACCACCAACGCCACCAAGTATATATCTTGATAGTCGTCTAATTCGAATGGATACAAACATGATCGAACATGAAAGATGGAAACGGAATATGAATTGGTCCTAACTGAAAAGAGAACATCAACATCGCTTTCGGGTATCAAGTAGAATCTCAGGTAGGCACGTAAAGCAACTGCGAGCTCCTGCCGCTTTCCCGCTTTCCCGCTTTCCCGCAACCCCAAGACACCCAGCAAGACAAAGTAACAAGTCATATCAAATAGAAGCAGCGCAGACTCTCATTCACATGCCAGATGAGTTCCAGTACTCCTGCGTCTTCCAAAGAGGAACAACGGCACAAAGCGAACCAGCCAAGTGACGCCCCAAGTACCAAGTGTAATGAACCTTCTTGTTGTTTGCAATCGACAGACAATGGCCGCCTAAGAGTACAGAGGACGTTCTCCCGATTGTGTAGATGACATGGGCGACTCGAGTTTCAGAATGCGGCGCAGGTTGTCCTCCATGGCGCGGAGATCGGCAGATTGGTCGCCCTGAGGGGCCGGGTTATTTCCCATGAAGCCGTTATGGACGTACTGAGCTGGCGGAGCCGAAGCTGGTGGCTGGGCAGCCGAAGCCAGACCTTTGCCCCCAAAGAGATACTTCTTCAGAGCTTCAGAGCGATCCTCGGCAGGCGAGACCTGCGTAGGTCTCGTGCCATTCGGAGACTGGTTGGGAGCGGCACGGGCAGCGCGGATGCGCTCTTGGTATGGGGTGGAGAATGCAGGGCCAAGAGGCTTTCCCGAAAAGCCGTCAAGCTCCTGGGCCGAGATTCCACTAGATGATCTCTGGAGAGGCATACGGTGCCCAGGGTGAGTGTTGTAAGGTTTTGCAACGAAAGGGCCATGGTTGGCATCCCTGGGCGAAGGGGCAGCGGTTGACTCAGAACCGTCTGTTTGAACGGACGAGTTCAACGAACTCGATCGCCGCGCCTGTTCCTTTTCAGCTCTATCGGCTCTGAAAATGGCGTCAAGAGGCGACTCGTGAGCCCTAGGTGCGGTCGCAGGATGCTGAGGTGTCGGGCGTTGTCGTTCGGTTGCCGGTGGGGACGGCTGCTGTTGGGCTTCCGGCCTGGGTCCTGGAGATTCGGGAATGGACTTTGAATAGAAGCTGGGCATAGGTAAGGCTGATGGAGCAGGCGAAGCATGGAAAGTCGCGCCAGCGAAAGCGGCCGCTGCCGACTTGTTCACCGGGATGCTCTGAGGGGTCGAGCGGCGGTTTTGGCGGGTGACGTCAGGCGAAGCTACGGTATTGGGGTTCCTAGCCCGAGGTTTGTTTCGCGAGCGCTGTTTGGAGCCAGGCTGGTTGCCGTTGCCGGACTGCGGCTCAGGCGAGCCAGAATATGACTTCTGGGGGGTATGAGGATGACCGGCTTGATCGAAGGCCAAGGTTGAGACATTGGCGACGTCGGTCTCTGATGCGTACATCTTCTGTCCAGCAGCCTTGCCGCCACCGCCACGATTTTGTCGGCGACGAGTGGGCGTTGGCTTTGCTTGATTTGTTGTTTCTTGCATTCTGAGTCGTAGGAATGGGATAGTAAGTTGTGTCGCAGCGACCGCAGGATAGAAACTGGCGGCAGTCAGGGTCGACAAAGGGGAAGAATGCCTTAATTGAGAAGGTAAGGATATGATGGTGGCGAAAGGAAGGTATCTGTCGGTCGCGAGGCTTGGATACGCTGGCTGTAGCAAGATTAGATATGGTGGGTTTTCCTTCTTCCGATGGTACTGTTTTTGCTACGTTCAAGCGCCAGGAGGATGGTCTGTTTGAGGAAGCGGATTGGGAGAGAGTAAAAGCGAAAAGTAGAAGCCAGAGTCTGATGCAGGAAAAGCGCGTGTATATTCTCTGCTCATGTTGCCGTACAAATGAGTGACGGGCTGAAGAGTCGAGTAAGGTGACGATGGCAAGAATCGGGGGAAGGGCAAAGCCACAGCATGCGGCGAAAGAGGGGAGAGGGGCTTAAGTAACCCCGGTGCTAGGAGACCTTGAGCTGAGTGGAGATGTTGGGTGAGTGCGTGTGTGTGCCTTGCCAAACCTGCCCAGATTGGGCGTGTTCGCTGAGGAACCTGCCCGACTTTCCCTCCTCCTGTCTGAGGCCCAGAGGTATCTCGCCATACTAGCAAGGCGCGTTGGGTACCTACCTAAGGGGCCTGTCCTACCTATCCATACGCAAGTAGGTAGCGTAGCGTAGCGCAGCGCGGGCGGTGGCAGGTATGTCATCCCGTCCCCTCGGTGTCACTGCCAATCCCATCCCATCATGGATCCCAACCAAGTACCTTTCCCATTATCCCTCCTTATCTAGTTGCCCCTTACAGGCTATGCGTGGCTCAGTGACCTCCCGTAAGAGAGAGGTGGATCTCCGTGTTGACCCCTTCACGTGCGCTTCCAGCCTTACTCCCCGTCTTCAGCTCCGGACGGCTCGCATTACCTCACCATCCTTGCTTCTATCGTCGAGATTGGCAAAAGGTTGCTGATACGAGTCACGGCCCTGGACTTTTGGGAAGAGCTGCGTCACCCCGATTCCGCAAGAAAGCCCCAAAGTCAGGTAGAAAGCAGAGGAGGGATCCAAGACGTGCTTGATTGGTGTCATGGAGCAACTGCAAGCCACTCAAGTCAGGCCGCTCACGTTGTCAGGTACCTAGATCCAATGCCTGAGTACGATTGCCCAGTCAGAGGCAAATGCTGCAGTTCCTACTTGGTGTGACTGTCACTGAATCCCCGCCGTCTTCCAAATTCGCCTCCCTCACTCCGATTGTGTTAGATGCTCAAAATCGCTGCAGGACTCTCTACTAAAGGGACTCAACTTATTCTACATGCTGCCATGGGAAATGCTTCCAGAAGTTGTCTCAACCTGAGACTTTGTGCTGACCCATTGCTGGGCCCAGTGCGCACTTTGGTAACGTGAAGACTGTCTTGAGCCGTAGCAAGCTTAGGTAATCTGCTCGCTTTCCCACTGTTTGCTATGGGCTTGCTACTCCCAGGTAGTCCGGGCAGGTCTACAGGGCACATTAGGGTCACAGGCACCTAAGCACCGAAGTCCCCCGGCCCTGAGGGGCAGGCAACGACCGCTTTCCCGCACTGTAGGGGAGGTAGGTCATTCTACCTTACGCCTCATGAACCCCGCCAAGGCAGGCGTGGAATCAGGCGCCTTACGGACCGGGGCCACTCCCGTTGGCAGCCTTTCCTGCCCGCCATTCGCATACATCACCAACCTAACCACAGAAATCCGGCCTGCAAACGAGACACGACAAAGGCCGTAATAACCCGTCAAAGCTACTTTTCTTCTCTTAAAATATTCAGGAGTTGGTTTGAGTCATCTTTGTAAGAAAATCACCCGCAACCCGGAAGGCTCGACATAGGCTAGCCTGCCCGCTCGCAACCCTTTGGACCTCATTGATCGGACTTAGCTGACCTACAACGACACAGAAAAGGTACGCTTCTCACGCCTTCTCCGCAAGCCGTCCATACTACCGAACCGCTGCTTCTTCTTCGACATTTAATATATCATCCTGACTTTGACCGGTATCGCTCAGTTGTGCAGAACTCAAACTTACCGCCTCAACCGTAGCCGGAATCGTAGCTCGATTCGATATTCCACAATGGCCGATGTCGATATGACGGATGCGCCCGGCACTGCCGTCGCCAAGAAGGCCGCCGACGGCGAGAGCAGGCCGGTGGACGCGAAGAAGCGCTTCGAAGTCAAGAAGGTGCGTAGATGGAGGAATTGGATAGCTTGACCCAAGCTTACAAGTGCCTCTAGTGGAATGCTGTTGCCTTGTGGGCATGGGACATTGTCGTCGACAACTGCGCTATCTGCAGAAACCACATCATGGACCTCTGTGAGTTGGACGCTGACATGCAAACCCGCTGTTTCGCCCTTACGCATGCTAATAACACACAGGCATCGAGTGTCAGGCAAACCAAGCCTCTGCAACGAGTGAGGAGTGCACTGTGGCCTGGGGTATCTGCAACGTATGTTTTCTGTACTCCATTTGCCTACTCTCGCTAACCTACGTGCAGCATGCATTCCACTTCCATTGTATCTCACGTTGGCTCAAGGCCCGACAAGTCTGCCCGCTGGACAACCGCGACTGGGAGTTCCAGAAGTATGGGCGCTGAGATGGCGCAAGGCAATGGTGCGAGGATCTCGGTCGATGGATACGCAGCATTATGTGTCATGGCTACGCAGAATGAGGATACAATAAGCGATACTCTCCTGACGAGCGAGGACTGCGTCCAGCTGGCGGAAACAGCTAGCCAGAGAGGCCCTCTGGGGTGGGCACAATTACAGATGCAGGAATATACATCACAATGACTTGATGAACAATTGACGTCTTTGGTTCCGGCTATCCCGACTTCCCTATTGTAACCTCGTTTCGTGTCCCGGAGCCGGACGCGGATCCAGGTTCTAGCCACTTGACTGGATGTTGCTTGAAAAAGGGCCAAGGAGGCACGACAAGGAGGAATGTGAGTACGGTTCCGCCTAAGCCAACGTAGACTGCGAGCTTGATGTCTTGCAGAATGTATCCGATGATGAAAGCAAGAACCTACAGGGAAGGGCAAGTCAGCATGGAGTGCTTTCAAGTTTGATATCGAACAATTGTCAGAACTTACTCCAGATGCCGAGAGAAGTAGAGTCGCCAGGAGATCTGCCAGTTTCTGGCCCTCAAAGTCCTGTAGGGAACACATCGTTAGCGTCTGGGAGTTGGAGATGCGTCAAAGAAGCCGAAGGGGAGGCAGGTTTCCACCGGGTGACGTACGATCTGGCCCTCAGCGATATCGCGAACCTGGTCGAGGATTTGATCGGCCATTGTAATTGCGCCCGCGAAACTGTCCAAAAGCGTTGTTCTTTTTGGTTGTTGGCCGGTTGATGATTGGGGGGGGGGGGGGTTGCGCTGGAAGATGGCTTGGTGTGGTGAGCAACCTCTTTGCCAAGTCGTTGGTGCAGACTGTCGGGCCGTAGATGTGTATTCGAATATTTGGTTCGGTCTGCGATCTCGAGGTGATCAACAATGGATGATCTGGTATTATGGTGGCAGGAGCAAATGGAACATCTCTTAGTAAGGCACCTAAGGTAAGGTAAGGTTAGGTAGGTAGGGAACAGGTATGCCGTTTCCGAAGCAAGTGAAGCACGGACCCTAGTCCTCAGGTCTGGTTTGCAAGCTCACTTTCACTCCGTGCAGCCTTCGGCACCATGTTCCTGCTCCAGCAGCTGCTATTGGGTGCAGCCCAACCACAAGGCGAACGATGGGGTACAGGCTAAACAGGCCAGCGGACTGTGTGGGGTCACTGGTATGACACACCCAGACATCCTTGGCCTGGAACCTGAAAAAAAGTCTCTCTCGGCTGGCCTGTGCCGCCACCTACCTTAGCGACTCACTGGCTCCAAGTCGGATTTTCACTCAGAACCGGGAAATCTTCCCTTGCATTTGATCACCTTCTGGCCGTCCCCGTCATCTTTCGGTTCCATTCACCACCAAAAATTTCAAAAAAAACCCTCAACACGCTCAGGACAACCGAGAAGACCTGTCGTCCAAACTCCTTTTTTTTTCTGTGCAAACCAACCTTTTGTTCATTTGATTGTGCAGCAGTCAGACCAGCTTTCTTCATCAGATTAGTCTGATCTTGTTCTGGTGGTTGATCTAGCGACCTACCAAAACAATCGCATACTGTTTCCGGACGACGAAGACAAAGTCCCACATCCTTGGGTCACCATTCGCACTACCTAAACCGACGACCATTGTTCCTCGATCGTTATCCGATTCCCTCAACACCGCTCGTAACAACAAATAATCACCTCCTCGACCTCACATACTGTTGTGTCTTCCGAACTGCTGCGACAAATAATAGAATCGCATTCGACTTTCGAGTTTCCCAGGTCGAAAGACCCACTTTATATTCTACCCGACACTCCAAACCACCAAGTTGGCTTCACTCGCAGCTGACGCTACCTCACCCACCTGTTCACTCCGAGGTCCTGGTTTCTGGGTCTACAGCGGAGTGCACAAGAAACCTCCGTAATCGGGTTTCAAAATCAACAGAAATAACCGGAATACAACATCACATCTCCAGCATTCTTGTGCGTCAACGCTGTCTCCTCAGCGTGTACGCATCCTCTAGGGACTGGCACGACCACAGCCACCCTGGAAGCTCGCTACTCTTTCAGCGCACACCGCGCCGGCCGCGCGGAGTGCGATTCGGTAACGGTCTACTTTGAATACGCATCAGTTATGGGTATCGCCGCCTGATTCAAGAGTTGCGGAGGCCTTCGAAGAGGAACGAGTTTGAGACTTACAACCCATTCCACCAAACGAGCTACCCACACAAGCGGGTCAATATTTTCGTTGGCTGTGAAACCAAGCAATATTGCCAGGTTGCAGCACCAAAGTCAACATGTCTGACCACGAGGAGAATATCTCTGAGGGCGGCTTCAAGACGCCGATCCCTGAGCTCGACGACCACCGCCATCAGGTTGCCACTAGCCCTCACCCAGAGCGGCCTCGAAGAGGCACTTTCGACACTCTGTATGGAGCGCGCCTTCTTGGGCCCGACTCGGTTTCTGGTGAGCGGTCGCCAAGTATCAGGGTTCGGGATTTCGAAGAGGCAATTGTCGATGATGAGGGAGGTGACGTCTCGCCGCATGCGCGACGGGTTCGTCGACCGACTGTTGAGACGGTCACCGACCAGAGATCCATCTCCCCTCCCAACTCGGTCAAAGCCTTCGCTGAAGCGCGCCGTCGCGAGCGTGGCATGTCCTTCTCTGAGTCCAAGGCCGAGAGGAAGGGCAGCGAGGAGAACCTGCATCGCGCAGGCTCAATCAGCAGCCGCCGTAGCCACCGCAGTCGACCTTTCACGGTCGATGACGGCGCCAGCTTGGCCACCAACCAGTCGGCCGAGGAAGACGTCTGTTTCCCTCTACAAGATCCCCGGCGTAAGGACCAGCTGTACATCGACTTCGACTACTTGGAGAATTTCGTCCAGTCTGACCAGGCATCGCGAACGGCTAGTCGCCGCGATTCTCTCCGTGCCTTCCCGGATCTACGACAGACACAGACGTCTGAGGGTCAGCCTCAGCTGCAACTCAGCACTGTTGATGGAGATATTGTCAACATGCCCTCTGACACCTCTGATGAGCAGGAGATCTCGGAGAAGGAGCATGCCGCCGAAGATGCTAAGAATAAGCCTGTAGCTACCCAGCAGCCCCTGGACCCCAACCGGTTCAGCTTCTTTTCTTCGGCTTGGGAATCTACGATCCACGCAGCAGAACTTGGGGACTTGGTTCTTCCCGGCGAGGATCTTCGGGGCCTCTTCACGCTCCCCGCCGATGAGTCCGATGGAGTTTGGTGGTTGAATGTCAACAGCCCTACCAAGGAGGAGGTTACCGCCATCTGCAAAGCATTCGGTATCCATCCTTTGACAATTGAGGATATTACGACGCAAGAAGCGCGGGAGAAAATTGAGCTGTTTCCCTCGTATTACTTCGCAAGCTTTCGATCTTTCACCCCGGTACAAGAAGACGACGGCCTGGAGTATGAGCCGTACAACCTCTATGTCGTTGTCTTTCGCGAGGGTACTCTGAGCTTCAGTTTCGAGCCCAATGCCCACGCCTCTCACGTGCGCAAGCGGATTGCCCTGCTTAGGGACTACGTTGCGCTGAGCAGCGACTGGATTTGCTATGCTCTGATGTAAGTGGACACAGTCGAAGGCGATTATCAGTGCTAATCTGTTGGGCAGTGACGATATTGTGGATTGCTTTGCTCCAGTCATCCGCGACATTGAGTTAGAGGCTGACGCCATTGAGGATGGCGTCTTCGTCGCCCGCGAGGATGATTCAAACCAGTTTCTGCGGTCCATTGGCCGAGTGCGCAAGAACACCATGGCTCTCATGCGCCTTCTTGGAGGCAAAGCTGATGTCCTGCGAGGCTTTACCAAGCGTTGCAACGAGAACTACAAGGTTACACCCCGTATGGACATTGGACTTTATCTCGGCGATATACAGGATCACGTCGTCACTATGGTCACCAACCTCGGCCACTTCGAAAAGATTCTGTCTCGCTCCCACAGTAACTACTTGGCTCAGCTTTCCATCAACAGCATCTCTCAGGGTACACACACGAACTTAGTACTCAGCAAGATCACGTTCCTCGCGTCGATTCTTGTTCCGCTCAACCTCGTTTGTGGACTGTTCGGCATGAATGTTCCGGTTCCCTTTGCGGACACTTCTCTTGTCCCGTTCTTTGTCATCCTTGGAAGCTTGATTCTCTTCAGCGTTGTGAGCATGACCTTGGCTCGCAAGTACAAGTACATCTGAAGAATACATCGGGGCGCTGTCGTCAACGTTACGACTTGATTTCCTTCCATGCCGTTATATTAGTAGGGCATGAAGCATAACCGTGATGGCTTGTGCAAGCAACAAAACAAGCAACGGGATTGGACAATGGGGCTTTTATGTCAATTGATCGATTTTAATTTAGTCTTGGTAGATACAAGAGAATACGAATTGGTTCCCAAACTTTGCAATGCATGCCTCACGCAGCTCTAATGCTTGCCGGTTTTACAAATCAGCAAGGCTTACTCAACCTAAGTCACTATTCACGAAGCTGAGGAAATGTTTCTTTGCACTGCTCTGTGATCTTGATAAGTACATGGCGTTGTACGTGCTTGGTTTTCGCGCCCATACTCAGCCAATGGGAGATGCCCAGGTTATAGTGGAGACAAAAAAAAGCTGGATGCAAGAAGTACGGAAAGGCAAATATTGGAAGACTTTTGACCTCTACCATACTATCGTCACAGCCAACATACGCTCCTCCATCCCGCACTTGCAATCCCTAACGAACAACGTACTATCAAGGATCTGGAAAATCTCACAAAGACACAACGATGGACTCCTCAAGATCAGCGCTCGAGAACTCAGACCTCGACAAGCTTAACGACAAGGACAAGCTTGAGCTCCGCCAATTCCTTGCCAACGAGCAGCAGAGATCTCAAATTCAGTCACGTTAGTATATCCTCATCTTATGGGACCGTAGAAGAGGGGAGCATGGCAGATTGAAGGTGATGGGAGACTATGGGAGGCATTGGCGTATGTGCGCGGTCTAATCAGATGGCTGCAGACAGAGAGGGAGAGAGAGAAAGGACTTGGCAGCTAATTCGAATCATGAATAGAAACCCATGCTCTCACCGAGATCTGCTGGAAGAAGTGCGTCAGTGGCTCGATCCGCGGCTCGAAGCTGGACAAGGGCGAGGAGGGATGCCTGGCCAACTGCGTTGACAGATTCCTTGACGTCAACTTCCTCACGATGAAGCACCTCAACAACATGCGCTCTGGTTAAATGGGTTTGGAGAAAACCGTCGAATCACACACGCTGGAACAACAGGAAACAGGATACGGAACACGTCACAACGGCATACTCGTGGGGGAAACGGTAGACCGAATAGAGAGGGGCGTAGAGAAACTTCGGATGGAAGTTGCTCATGTACAAGCACATGTATCACTATGTACGAGGAAGAATGGCAATCCCATCATGTCAGAACACCGTCTGACAGGTTTACAACAATATCTGGCATGTCACAACGATCTCACGGTTGCAAAGTTTGCGTCTGGATATACAAGGATGGTCACCGGAAGCGAATTTCGCATTCATGTGCATTTCTTCGAGACTGAACACGGTCATGGTACTCCGGCCTGAGTACCGGGAGAATCGATTGGTGCCCTCGAGGAGATGCCACTCCTGGGGAATCTGTATCAACAACCTTGAGACGCCCATGCCAATGCCTTTTGCAGTCAATGAACCCGAATTGCTTTTTACTTATTCATTTCCCATTCCCGTTTCAGTCCTTCGCGGAAAATTAACATCCGCTCTAGACGAGAGCCAGCTTGGTGGCGGCGATGTCAAGAGCATCGACATCGGGGGTGAGGCGGGCATAGGCCTTCTTGGAGCCGTCGGGGCGGATCAGGGTGTTGATCTTGACGGTGTCGATGTCGTAAAGTTTCTTGAGGGCCTGCTTGATCTGGGCCTTGTTGGACTTGACGTCGACGATGAAGACGAGGGTGTTGTTCTCCTCAATCTTCTTCATGGCGGACTCGGTGTTGAGGGGGTGGACGATGATCTTGTGCTCGTCGAGGCGGGGCTCGTGGGGGATCGACTTGCGGGGGTACTTGGGAGCGCGCGAGACGACGAGGGTCTTGGGGCGGTGGAACGAGGTGGTGTAGCGGACCTTGTTCTTGTAGTGACCGTGGGCCTAGGGGAAGATGCTGTCAGCTTTCTAATTTGTGGTGGCAGACAGTATCCCGTCCTCCTTCGGCCGCAGGCACTTCGGTTGTCTTGGGAAGCCGCGGGCAGAGGGGTATATTGCTTGTACTTACACCCTTCAGGGCAGCCTTGGCAGCATTGTTGGCCTGCTTGGAGCCCTTAGGCGCCTTGGAGGCACCGCCTAGAGTAGAGATGTCGCATCAGCAATCGCTCTTTATTTTCAAAAGAACTCGCAAAATCTGCTGTAGCATGATGCTCCGGGAGAGAGGTTTCGGCGTAGAGATTGTTGGTGTATCCCCCGTTCCGTCACCGTTCTGCCCGTTGCCGTCGACGAAACAAGAGATTTTGTCGAGTCGCCATTGTCTGCGTTTTGTGTATATGGTGGTTTGTGTATATGGTGGTTGGGAATGTTGCGCTCGCAAGTGTGTATTTCTTGCTGCTACCGGGAGTTGATTTCTCAAGTACCTTTCTTCGAGTCCTTGGGGGCCATTGTGACTGATGGGGATGTTGGCTGGTTGGGCGGGTTAGCTGGGTTGTCGTCGGTGTCGAGGTCGAGTGCAAAAAGAAGAGATTCCGAAAGTCAAATGTTTTTTTTCTCTCATCTGTGGGCTTAGGGTTGACTTGGTCTGTGCGCCCCAATTCGTTATCTTATCTTGGCTGGAGGAGACGGGGAAAGTGATGAGGAAAATCATTCCGCCGTTGCTGGCTAGCCTAACCCGACTAGAACCGCGCTCAACCTAGCACTTACCAAAAGGAAGCAGACTGCTTACATAAGGCTCGACTTACACTCTTCGAGCAGGGAAAAGAAAGAAGAAAAAAAACCCCAAGCATCTGCTATGTCGACTTTGATATTGATCTCGTTGAGAATATCCAAAGCTCACTCAACGTACGCGACCCGGAAGCGCAAATCGAAGCCCTCTTGCTCCTCACTTTGATCGCTCTTCTCCGCCCAAAACAAGCGTCAGAAACATGGGAAGGACGAAGCCCGCCAATAAGCTGTTGTCCAGAGGCCGCCCTCCCACTATCAAAAAAGCAAAGTCCATATCTCGCAAAGAGACCAGAACGCTTATCAACACTCATCACACCTTGCAGAAGAAGCGCCAGCAAGCACTGGCTCGGAATGATGAGAGGGAGGCAGCAGCGGTTGCAGCCGAAATTTCTGCCCTCGGCGGGCTCGAGGAATACCAGCGAGCCAGTCTCCAAGGCCAACGAGTAGATCGCGGCGGAGACAGCTCGAGAGTCCTCCTGGAGTGGCTGCGATCAGCCGATTTGCAGCCATTGAAGTCCAAGGACACTCGAAGTGAGGGGAAGAGCGAGGGCGGGGCGCATCGCCGATTGCGAATGCTCGAAGTGGGCGCTCTCAGTACTGATAACGCTTGCTCCAAGAGCGGCGTCTTCGAAATGACTCTCATCGACCTCAATAGCCAACGGGCGGGCATCCTTCAGCAGGATTTCATGGAGAGACCGCTACCAATGGACGACTCGGATCGATTTGACATCATCTCACTCAGCTTGGTTGTCAACTACGTTCCTGACCACTCACTACGTGGTGAGATGCTTCTCCGCACGCTTTCATTTCTCCGCCAGCCTGGAGACGATCTATCGGATGCTACTCGCGCCCTGTTTCCCTCACTATTCTTGGTCCTCCCTCGGAGCTGTGTCGATAACTCACGCTATTTCTCTCAGGATCGGTTGGTTGAGATCATGACGGCCTTGGGATACGTCCAACTTGAGGGAAAGGCCACCAACAAGCTGGTGTATTCACTCTGGAAGAGGGCAAATGCTTCAAGCGAACCGTTGCCCTTGTTTGCCAAGCAGGAGCTCAACCCGGGCATGAATCGTAACAACTTCACAATCACACTGAAGGGTTCATGATTACATGCCGCTAGATTGGATAACTTTTCGGCCCAGGGAGCCGGCGGGCAGATCATCAAGTGGGTTGAAAACGGGACATCACTGTTGCCATTGTGATCAAAGACGGGGCCCAATCACGATTCTGGCTGCCTTTTTGGGGGCAATACTGGACGATCAGACGCCGAGGCGGGCCTTGGGGTGGTGTAAGTTCCAAGCGTTCTCCCCTCACAACGATCGACAGGCGATCGTCCATATTTTCACTTCCGTTTGGACGCCTCGAAGATGTCACGTTTCCAATAAGCCAACAATGACCTATATTGTGGGACGAATGTCATCGGCACGACGAGCCCACGATTAACCCCGCCGTCCGGGCATTTGGCAAGCGCCCATTGCAAGCGAGGGGCCGGCGCGGCTGCTTTCACCTGCCTTCCACGGGACGGACGAGTCCATGTTCTACATCTGGATCAATCGGCAATTCATGCGAGACAAAACAAGGACTTGGTCGGCTGCCGCGGGCCCTCTGGCGTTTGGATGGGGCGTCAAGGTCTCGAGCTCCAATGGAAACAGCTTCGACCTGCCTGTTTCTCACAAGTTTGGCCATCTCGTTTCCGGTCTTTTATCAGCTGTTGCGGGTAAAGCTAGGTATGAGATCCCACGCGTCTGAAGCCGAGGAATGGGCGATGGGCATCTAGAACAGACTTTGCTTGAAGGGTAAGGGATGGGATGGACGGGACAAGAGATGTGGAATTGGGCAGTCGACGGAGATGGGAAAGCTGAAGATGGTGTTCACCGGATGCAGACTGTATTCGAGGCGTTTCCATGCCGGCATGTCTCCAATAGCGCTACCAAAGTCTAGGAGCAACACTCGTCGTCGGGTACCCCGCGAGCCAAATTAGTCGCGTATCAGTGTTTTGATCCAAGGCCCTTGAGTTCGTTGAAGTCTCTGATCGGCTGCAACGTTGGGCTCAGGTCATCTGGGAGTGGAGCGTTGCCGGGGCGGACGACGGGAATGCTCTGCATTCCGGCCATGATTGCGGCTGTGACTTCGCTGGGGTTGTCACTGAGGAAGAGCCATTCCTCAGGCTTTGTGCCGGCGAAGTTTGACAGGATTGAAGCATAACTGCCGGGCTCAGTCTTGAGGCCGGCGTTGACCGTGTCGAACCAGCCCGAGATGAGGGGCGTCAAGTCCGCCGGCTGAGCATCTGTGTAGCCAAAGAAGAGCTTTTGGGCGGGAACAGAGCCTGAGGAGTAGATGACGAGGCGTAGACCGGCGTCCTTCCAGGACAAAAGACGTTCAGCGACATCCGGAAAGAGAGGCGCCTTGATTTCACCCGACTTGTAGCCCTCTTTCCAGAGGTAACCCTGGAGGGCCTTGAGGTACGATGCCTTGACATCGCGTTTGACAAGGTCGCGGAAGTGCGCCTCGAAGACTGGTCGATCAGACACACAGTCCTCAGGGAACGCATTCCGGTATACTGCGAACTCGGGATTGTCCCATTGCTTGTCTAGGGTAGCCGGAAGGGCATCGACGGCATACGGGTACTGGAAACCGAGACATCAGCACGGCAATGATATCGGCGGGATTGTGCCGCCGTGGGAGTAAGCGCACGGTTGCCCGGCTCGGAATGAAGAATACCACCTCCGTGCCATCGGAGGAGAATTCAAGGAAGTCACCCGGAGGGGGCTGCAAATTACCCGATGGACCAGGGGGTGGGTGGTTGGTAGGAACTTGGGGTGAGACGACATACCAGCACGTCTTTGACGAAGGATATGGGACAAACGGTTCCTTCTGCATATTTGGAAAGTCTCGAATCAGCATACGCAATGTTATCAAGACTTGAATCCGCCAATGCAACAAAATCATCCTGGATACGGTGAGTTCGGCATCTGGTAAGAAAGGTGCTCACCGATATCGAGCAATACGACACTAATAGCGCCGAGGCTGTGGGCCATTGTGTGAGCTGTCTGTAGAGAGAAACTTGGTATTGTGCGTTGTCGTGACAAGGTGAGGCAGCAGGAAGAGAAAAAATTTTAATTCCCGAAGTGACACGTCAAGACAGTGAGACTCTGGGGCGCGACGCGCGAGAAGACTTTTTTCCCTTCCCTCTTTGCAATTGTTTCTTCTCGCTTCCAGATTGAAATCCTTCAGCGGCGTTTCAAAGAACTGTTTACTTCCCAATTCAAGCTTTCCGCAATTCAACGGAGGCAGGTTGATAGGCGCTAGCTAGTTCATGCATGAAGGAGGTGACGGCGGGAGATTAGAAGAAGGCGGTCAAGCCAGCGCCCGGAAGTCAAGTAGGGTCGGAACGGGAAACGCGGTTGCAGACCTGCAGATTTGCCGTATGGCTGCCCAGTGCAGGTGGGAGTTGGTGCGAGATGTGCCTTGTAAGTTGTGTGTGTGTGTTTGTGTATGTGTGCCCGTGTAAGAGAGAAAAGTTGGATTGCGCAACGCCGCAAAGGTGTGTGTGAGTGGAGATGGCGAATAAGGTCGCAGAGGGCTACACCAACCCAGGCCTGCCATGGTAGCAGCCGGTGACATGGCCCAATAGCAGCAGACTGTTAAGACATCGATTGCATGACCAAGGCCTCACACTGAAGCAGCGGTGAAGACTGAAGAGGGAGCACTCAATTGTGGGCGATATCAAGCGGCAGCGGCTGGAATGAGTCCGTCGTCCGCGGACCAGCCGACGCCAGCGGCAGAGTGGCTCTCTCTCTCAAGGCTCATGTAGCGAGTAGGTGGATGAACATTTTGCGGCCGGACGGTGAACTCGGGGGCCGGAAAGGGGGGGCCGGCGGGAAGCTGGTCGCGAGTCCGTCGCGCATTGTCAGGCGGTCTGGTTCCCCACCATCGTGAGAATTTGACAGGTCACCGATGAACTCGAGAGAAACGTAGAGAAGGTCGTCGTCCGGTCCTCGTACGGGCGTCGACGGACCCAAGGACGATGCGCTCGGGTACCTTGCGTGGAGCACGCCGGCCTTGTCCCCAAATCCTTTCAACGGAACGCCTGGTTCAGGTCACCGGCCGAGAAGCCTAGGATTTGACATCTTGGGTAGGCCGCTTATGGGTATCGAGAACCCCGTATCTGCCCGAGATCTATTAAGCGGGATTCTAGAACCAAAACGAGCACGCCAGAAGAGACTGGAGCTATCTCTTAGCTTTGGTTGGACGTTGGAGTTCCTGACAAGTTGACAGGTTGTAACTCTGGAAGTTGAGAGGGCAGATACAAGCGCTGCGGTTAACAAGGCTATTGGGCTGAAGTTCGAAGTGGCTAATGGTTTCCTCACTTTTTTCCTAGTCCGTTCGGGCCCGCTGATTGAACCTCTGACACACATGCCGTGCCCTTTTCGTGCAGTCTCATCGTTGCTGTCCTTCCATCCAATCGTGTTTCTCTGAGATATCAATCCCTGTCACATCTGTGTTCTCGTGGTACGACTATCTCCCTACTTTACGAATACCAACGCCAGAATCCCGCAAGGGGCATGGGGAATCGGGATGCCACCGCAATGCAAACAAACATTGCCGAAACGAACTTGGAATGGAAACGGCGACAGCAGCGTAGTCATCGCAACAGCAAGGGTCCAATGGATTGGTGCCTTGAATTGACAAGCCACACGACTTTTGGACCCCTTTGTTTCTCGGATGCTACTCTGCACGAGTAGATTGGCCTAGAGATGTTTCTGTCCGCATTCGAGCGTGTGGCAGTTGAGCCAGACTACCGCCAACTGCGCCATGCCGTTCTGAAATTATGATGCTTGTCTTCTTCGGTCGATAAAGCTCGAGCTTCGGAGGCGTCCCGCTCTCACGAGCAACATGTTTCGCTGGCATTTGATGGTGATGGGCAGGCCACTAATATTGGTGGTATGTGCCAATGGGCAAGCAGCGGATTGAGGCCGAGCAAGCGGGTGCGGACGGCGTGAATCTTGCCCAATGCCGAACGGACGCAAGATGTACCCAATAATCACGATACGTCACGCCTTCTTCCATCTCCTTGCCATCGTGGATTCATCTGCCTTGACTGGCCTAATAGTCTGAGGGTCGAGATGCGTTTGCTGTCGTGCGCTAACACGTCCTCGTGCTAGAGTCCTAACGGTGTGAATCAACGGGAAAACCTAGAAGCATGATGGAAGAAAAAGCGCAGCGCACGGCCTGCTTCGTGGGATCTAGTTGCACCCGCGAGAACGAAGAAAGTCACGAATGAGCGAGGACGGAGACATACGGTGAGGAACTGGACCGCGTGGCCAAGGAAAGAACATCTCGCGGGCCTCGATAAACACGCGTGGCGGCATCACGGACCTCGGCTCTGGTCCGATTCTCGCCTCCGTAACACGCAAGTGACGGCGAGGTGGATAAGCTTTGTTTTTCTGTTGGCCACACGTGCTTTCGCCGCCGCGGTAGCTTGACACATATTCTCACGAGCCTAGACAGATATTTGGGGCCAGAGATGTTGATAGAGCGGTATGAGTGACGGGGCGAAACATTATCTCATTACGGAGTTGATACGGTGGTCGAAACTAAAGTACTTCAGGACTCAATACTACTACATAGACAACTCAATCTACCTGCAGAGTGACTTTGTGACACGCCTGACGGACTTAACGAGAGTCATCTCATTACGAACATCGTTGACATAAGTAACCACATGCTTCTATCACATCCTGAGTACGTGGTCAGACGTACGGATGCCCGGCGTTCATTCCCGTGAAGCTCGCCGCTCGCGGCGGCGGGGTTATCTCGAACGCCGGCGACGATCCGTCGTACTCGCCCGCCAGTTCCGTGGTCCTACGCATCCATCACCCCATTCGTATTGCGGCCGACCAGTCACATTGGCCGGTTTACTCGCCAGCAACGAAGTTACTGTTTTCCTGCCAGCCAGCCGCAAAAAGCAAAACACTTGCAAAACGCTCTAATTCATTGGGAAGGGTTTGTATGGTTGGCTGGTGATGGTGGTGGTGGGATGGTATCGTGGCATCTCTCATGTCCTTGGCAAGACATTCTGTCGCCTAAGCGAGGTCAGTTTCCTGTAGCCACTTTGGCCCATGTATCGCCAGATAGGACGGCAAGACGAGACAAGCCATGGAGGTCCATCAAACATTGAAGCGAGACATTGCAATCAGCTGTTATTCAGAGTTCTAGTCTGTTCCTCTCAGTCGATGGCTGCACCGCCTCTTAAGGCACTTGGAGCTGAGCCCTGGCTGGCACTTTACAAGCCCCCCCAATTGCCTGCAGTAATGAGCGTACTACGGCTTTGAGGCTTTCGTATGTTCCTACGTCTCTCTCGTGGATAGTGGGGATCGATTTCTGGTGGCGGGGGATATTTCTTCAGTGTCATTCATCCAGCAGTGAGACCACTATTGCCCGGTCACACGACCGAGTCGTTGGGGAACAGAGTGGCACCGGGGACGTGGAAATGCGTGGTGACTCGTGAGAAGCACACGAACGCCGACTGCGGCCCCCCATTTTCCGTTTGATGAGAAAGGAGGCCACGGTTACCCTCACTTTACGACTGATACCTTTACATGATTATCCGCGCCTTCATCACCGTCAGCCCGGTCTGCCGAACCATTGAGCTATGCCAGGGATGCGTTTCCACACCGTAGGAGTCAAGTTGGCAAACTCCGCGATTATTACGTCGTCTGGACGGCACATACATACCGGCTGGGACTGTACACTTGTTCGCTTCCCGAGGTGCCCATACTTCCTACGAACCTTTTCATAAGAACCAATTTGGGTTAATGAGGGGATGACGAAGAGCGTCAACCTCTGAAACACTCTCGAGGAGCGGCCGTGATCGGCATCAGCCAAGGCTCAGCGTCACGGGCGCTAAGTACACATAGCAAAAGCATCAGCCCTGAGCCTGTGAACTGTGTACTTTGTAGGGCCTCTTTGGGGTCCAGCCTTCGAGGTGAGGTGGCCTTGTGGGAGCACTGGGGGGTCACATCAGCGTTCAATGATCGGACGAAAGTTGGACGTTTAGGCCCCTCCCCAGACCTCGGACTGGGCCAAATTATCGATACGAAGCAAGGGGTGGGCGGGTTCAAGGTTTCAATGTCGCCATGTTGCGAAGCTGTAATTTCAAGGACAGTCTGAATGGACAACTGTACATAGAATGCAGATCGGTTCGTTTGCTCACGGCCAAGATTAAGAGTGAACCGAAAAGAGGAACCGCGAAAGATAGCTGCCTCATCTACGATAATGCAAGATAAAGCTCTCCGCAGAAGCAATGTCCCACCCGTATCAAAGGCCCACGGGTCATCTGAGATAAATCACTCTGGGGTAAGCTGCAACTTGTGTGAGAGGGAGAGCAAGGAGATTGGGACCCCTTCGAATGGAGGAGGGAGGTTAGACACCAATTAGGAAAGGACCCATGAAAGCCCGTTTTCTAGTTCTGGAAAGTCGATGGAGAAGGATTTGTGGCACAGGGCCGGCGGCGCTTGGGGACCTCCCAAGTTCGTGGGAAACTCTGGGGAACTCCTGGCCGTCCGTGAGCACTTCTCTTTCCCTTACTTGCAAAGCATGGATAAGAGAGTTCAGAGGAGCGCCAGTGAACAGATAACACTGGTTGTGCGAACAAGATACGGGACGGGATTGACCGTAAGGATGCTTTGAACAGGTCTGCGACGCGATAACCAATGTCGAGCGGGCGCGATTATACTTCTGTCCCATCTGCAGGTCGAAAGGAGTGCAGTGTCATACGACCAATGAGACCAAGGCAAGTGAGCAAGTGAAACAGAAGCCCAAGGAATCCAGTCGTGAGATTGTACGAGGTAAACAGCTGGCGTTGTCGGCTGGCGTGCTGACTGTTTGAGAGGCACAGAGGCTGGCAGGAGCTTACCTTAGGAAGGAACTAGGTTCCGTGCACCGTCTCTGGACAGTCGTGAGTGCCTAGGTATGTACTGTAACGGAGGGGTTGAGAGCACCGTTGGGTAACGGTCGGCCAGTAATGTTCTCAATCGGGTACAAAGTAATACCTCTAGGTAGACTCCGTATGAGTGTTCGGTTCTTGACTCTACCTCTCGAACTCTCAGTACCATACCCAAAGTCACCAAACTCTCCACAGTCGCCTTTAGTTAGAAGGAGGCAAGAGCAGGCAATGGCAATGGGCAATCTGGCAATGAGAGTTGAACAACTGTCCTGACTCCTGACTACGTGACTACTCTGACATATCCACCGAGACTTTTTGTTGGGACGGGAGTCATAGGACTGGGCAACTGACGTGACGAGTTGCAAATCTGCTACTATTCTTGTTCAGGGGACCTGGGGACCTGGGGATCGTGGACGTGGCCTGTAGGCTGTATCCGTACCGCGGCAATGCACTCCAATTTCGGTCCACGGCCAAATGACCAAATGGCCAAATAACGATATTCTTCAGCCATGATCCAGGTCCACGTTTTCCGAGAAGACTGGATCCCTCATGATTTCCGAGTACATACGCAGTAAAGAGAGAGGAAAATCGGGGGACCCGTTGCGTTGCCACTCTATCTTTGGAAGCTAAGCCATAACAGGCACGTCCATTCAGTCGAGATATCCAGATCTGCGAATCAGCATGGATAGCTTATGTAAAACGATACCCAATAGGAATAGCCGTGGTCGTGGCGTGGATGCTAAGCAGTCACGGGGTCTTCCGAATTCCAGGGACGGATAAGGCGACCTTACCTAACCAGAATGATGAAAGTTCACGATCAATGGAAGTCCACTGAGAGCGTAACATAACATGTAGAGAAAGGACCTCTTTTCCCCCCTGACAATATCCACACGGTGGCTCATTCCGGCACCGCGTACACTGTCCAAGGGAACACTCTCGGCAGTTTGCCATGTTGTATTCGTTCAAAGTACTCGGACTGGATAACCGATAATGCAAATGCAGGCCCAACTCAGTGAGGCCAGAGTCTCTGGCGGCTGGCCGGCGCTGCTGGTACCGTACCTGGCAGGCGAGACTTTGTGTTGGCGCCAGGAGCGAATGAGAGTCTGGCGATGGTCTTCTGGCACTATGAATTGTTAGTTTTGGATCTAAGGCCGTCTGGACCCCGTCGATCGCCTTCCCTCATTGTGTAAGAAGGGCAAAAAGGTTGCGCGCTTCCCGCTGCGACCGCCCTACTCTCTATCTCTGTTCGTCGATGCTGCAGGCGGCAGACGATTTGGAGCGCCGTCGCAACGGGAAGGGAGGCCTGGCTTGTCTGGCACCCCGGATTGTCGACGGCCTTGACTGGCTGGCGACGGCTGCCGTGGCAGAAAGAAACATATGTACAATGACCTGGAGCATGGCTTGGCTTTTCCTGGCGCTGGCAGCCTGCATGCATTCCGCTGGTTTCGCAGTACGCGGCAGTCATGTCGAAGTTGGAGCTGTCCTCGCCCAGCCGCTGGGCGAGCTGTACTTGTCGACCACGTACCCCCAGGGCGGTGTGGCGACTAACGACGCATCCAAGTGGATCATACTTTCCAAGGACGGTTGGTACTGACTGGCTGTGCCTATGGTGGCTGTCAGGTACGTAGCCGGCAGTGCATAATGCAATAGGTACGCTGGTTTTCGGTACGGGTGCTCTGAACGGAGTGGCAGTACGGAAAATTGCTTGGGCTACCTCCATACTGGCGTCGCGTCCATGGGACAGTAGGCCCTCCGTCAAAACATGATCACCGTTCATCATCGTCTACCGTCCAGCGATGATCTACCGTGTAGGAATAAACGTTTGAGCACGTTCCTTCCTGGGCATTTGCAATACCTTGGCTTCTCGGTGCCATCTATTGACTTCGATTGTACTGTACTTCTCTCCTCTACAAGCCAATTGTCTTCCTCATTCGCACGCCTACTTCCATAATAAATCACACGAGAGTACTGCCCTGCAACAACATGTCATCACTTGCACGCAATACGGTCGTTCAGGTCTCGCCGTTCCAGTAATCAATGTTGCACGAAGCCGCACAGCGATAGAGCTAACGAGAAGTGAGAACACCCAGAGAGGGGAAAAAGTTCGAGACCTCGAGTGTTCAACCCCAGACGGTCCCTTGCAGCCACTTCGCACATCACACCTTGGACCTTCATTGCCAGCGAGTTTGCGAACGTGCGAACGTCCCTCCCCCCCTCCCCCCGGTCGAGCAGCCTGCCAGCCATTCGCGGATTCATGCACTTCGCAGGGGTTCGCCCGCTGTCTCAAGGAAACTTCCCACATCTCGAACCAAGTTTCCGAGAGGTCCTTGTCAGTCGCACTGTCCCGCCGGTCAATCTCCCTTTCCCCCCTGAGATTGGGTTTGCGAGATACATCTGATGCTACTGAGATTACCTGCCATCTCCCGCACCGCTGGTCCCCTCTATGGCGTACCTTGCTACCGGACTTCGTCATAGTTACGCTGCTGCACGAGTTTAATTGCCTTGCGGGCACCCCTCGCGCCAGCGTTCTTCGCAGGTTGTTATTGTTGCGGCATCCGTATTGTTGATGTTTATGTTGATTAACAAAGTTATTCGGCTCCGACCCCGTGTCTACTTGGTTGCGTCGGTCAATCTACACAACAACTACACAGGGCGCGGCAACGCATTCTCGTCTTACGTATCAACACAGTGGTATCGCCGGCTACCCAGAGATTGCGTATTTTAGACACTGCTTTCGTCTTGAATTCGCCATCCATCGAAGCCAATGGAAGTCACTGCGGAAGGTTTTCGTGCCGTGTACTCCGTTATGAGCAATCAAGTTTATCAATCAAGGCGGTCCCGTTGAATCGTCCGCTTCGACGATGAGTAACAACACAAAGCCCCGTCTACCATTCGCCGGAACGGGCACCGAGTTCCCTCTTTGCACTCTCCTTTTTCTCAGTGGATTCTGGAGAGGATCCCGACAAGTACGACTCTTGCTTCCTCGCTGGCAGCTCCCAGTTCCAGCAGGCAACGGGGCCGGAGAGATGATGAAATGGGCTCTCAAGACGGGGCGGACGGGTACAAGTTGGGCGAGAATCGCCGTGCCGGGACCCGTTGACTATCCACTGTGGGTTATGTCAATAGTCAGCTGGTCTGGTACACCTGGGCCTGGACGCTGAGTGATGCAGTCGTGCTCCTATGTGTTCCTCTGCTCTTGGCTAAGCTGATGAGGAACCTCACTCGGTAGACGGCTGCCAGCCCATTCGGTACTTAGCTCACACCAACTATTTGCACTAGGTTTACCAAGGCACATGGTTGACTTTCCAAGTTGACCTCGAGGCTCGTCAGTGCGTCAGACTCAGCCAACACTGGGCACCGTGAACCCGTTATGACACCGCTGATGGCACAGTGTCACAGTCTTCACACCCTCAGCGCTCACCGTCCGAGGTCTGGACCTCCAAGCGTGGAGCTGGCTAACGGAGTGGTAAACGGAAGCCAAAGTCGTCTATGTACAATGTCTACAGGCGCCTTGAGAGAAGACACAAACATCAGAACAGGCCATTCAGAGACAGCAAGTGGGGCTTCTGGGCTGACCCGGCCTTTCACTCACTGGCTGTCTCTTTCGTCTGTTCTCTGCATAGGTACCTACTGCGTAGGCATGGAGAGAAAGCTGCCTCCCCCCTCCACAGTTCAGACACCTGACTGCTGTCTATGTCTGAGGTTGGTTGTCGTGTGTCTGGGGAAAGCAACAGAGCCAAAAGGGGGGCTGAGGTCTGAACAGACGGGAGCGAGCAATCGAAGTGTCGGTCTGTCGGTCTGGCTGACTGGAGTCTTTTCAGGCATGGCTGGGTTGCGTTGCATCGTTGCCAGCCCAGCGAGAAAGAAAGCCCAGTCGTGTCCTGCAGGATGATCAGGATAGCATAGGGTAGTGCATGCTATGACTGGGTAGCTACTAAGGTATACATACGGATAATATGCAGGAGACAGTTGTCTGGTGCTGGGGATTGGAGAGCGATGTGAGAGACAAGCAATCCTGCTTTGAATGCTGTCTGCAAGTTGGTCAAGCGTGCGTTCCGGTCGTCCCAGTCGTCCCACTCCCTCCCCCCATCATTCCACGTAGCGCGCCATGCTTCCTGGCGACTTGTCCCAGACTGTCCAGTACCTGTGCCAGGTGCCAGCCCCGTGTGTGCACATGATACGTACTCTTCCCCCACCGCTTTCTCGACCGTCCGTCACCCTTTCCCAAGGATGCTACCTCAGCATCCTCAGCATGGCTCAGGTAAGGAACCTATCCAGGTACCTAGGTAGCTCCCTCCCCACGCAGTAAGGCCAGGTACCTTACTGTGTGCCGATACTGACTGCGTAAGGTAAGGTAGACTTTCATTCCGTCCCAGTTCTCTCAGTTCCATCCAATACCCTCGTCTTGTCGGTACGTATCGCCGTAAGTGTACTTGCACCTCACCGTCCCGGAGCTGTCGCAATACGCAGTTCCCGGTACGTACTCCCGCGCTCGCCTTTCCACCCCCGGTCTGCCTATCTCGCTCCTGGGGTTCCTCGCTCTCTTGTCGCTCTGTCGCTCTGTCTCTCTCTCTCATCCCGTCTTATCCAAGCCAATCCATCCTCGTCCATTCACCTCCATCTTCTTCTTTGGCCGTCTTTTGCTCACACACTCTCTTCGCTCACTTCCACACCTCTCTTCCTCTCGCCTTGTATTCCCTGTCCTGCACCAGCCTACCCACCACCACCCATTTGCTTCATCCAACCTACCTTACCGTACGGTCCTCTCTGCCTCTGCCTGCACTTACCTACTTTACTCTAATACTCCCCCTTCATCATCCTCGCCCCTTCTCTTGCTTGTTTCCTCTACTCTACCATCCTTCAATCATCGTCGTCAACGGCCTCTCTTCCTCTCCTTGCTTGTTAGCCTCCTCTCCCCCGCCTCAACCTCCTCCCTTTACCACCCTTTCGCTCCGACCTCCTTATCAACTACTCGTCCATCAACAAATTCACCGATACTCGCAACGCCAGCTCCCGCGTGCCCACCCGCGAGTCATACTTGCAAGCAATCACGCAATCTCCTATCACGCTCTGCCATCGAGTTGAAGAGTATATCAATCAGTCAACCCATCGACAGAGATAGGATAAGAGAGGCCTCAGGAACCACGATTTCCTTACAATCTCCACCAGCCTCGGCAATTTGCTGTCATTGAACATTGACTCACACCTCGTGTCCTTTGACTCACTTTGGCCCTCGCCTTTGTCACTCAACATCCGTCCACGCTTTAAGCAACGACACCTCCCTCACCCATCCATCGAGATAAGAGCTACCCACCTCCCATCGACCGACACTCACCAACGACTCTCGTCTGTCGATTCGTTGTCACACACTGCTCAACGCTCGAATGCTTCCGTAGCCACTACTCTTCGCCGATCCCGGTAGTCAGCTTGCTTGCAAGCCGTTGCTATTCACACTTTCAACGACATCTACCCACGGCCATCGACTATCACGTCAACTGGCCTTTGTGCCTAATAGAGCCAGCAAACCAACGATCAACCGCATTAGCAGTTGGGTGCCATCTCGAAACAGTCTGAATCCTCTAGCTAGGAATCGACGCCTTCATTTCTCCTGCGAATCAACTATCCAAAGTTGACCTCGCGAACCCCTTGTTCGACCTTCGGGCGCCACTCTCTACACTTTTTCCAGCAAGCTTGCTCTATTTCAATGTCCTCATAACGATACTTCTTTGTCTTTTCCGGACCACATCGTCCAACCCCATAACGACCAATCAACCAACAACAACAGACTCTCGCTTTCATATGTCCGTCTCCAGCAAAAAAATACCCTCAATGAGCCTCTGATAAGTCAACGAAAAGGAGTTAGAAATTCGTCTTGTTTCCTGTTAGATTTGTTCTTTCAACCCTGTATATTCTTGGTAACAACCAAACCCGCCTCCTTCTCGATCTACAACAACAACAACAACCACAACCGACACGAATCCTACGCTGTTCACACCCATCCTTCTCGATCCAGCAACCACTCGAATCCTCCTTCCTCTGCAACGACGAAACCTCGAAAAGCTTGCTTTAAGGCTGTAACATCACCCTCGCCGCTACATCGTTGTTTCTCAATTCGATACCCCCGTGCTCCAAAGCTTCTTTTTCCAGTTTCGATATGGCATGCTTGAGAGACAACTTTCAGAATGGCGTGCTCCTCGGTGGTCGATATGAGACCATCTCTCCCCTCAACCATGGTTCCTTTGGCATGGTCTTCATGGCCAAGGACACCAAGACCAGCGAGACCGTTGCCATCAAATGCTTGACTAAGAAGGAAGCTGCTGATGAGTACGGTTTCGACTTCGCCATTGACGAGAAATCCGAGGAGCTTGTTCTCCACAGCCGTCTTGGATCTCACCCCAACATCGTCAACCTTCTCGACACCTTCGAAACCGATGCTCACCTCTACTTGGTTCTGGAGTTCTGCCCTCAGGGTGACTTGTACGAAGCCATACGCAAGGGCCACGGCCCTCTCGAGACGGAGCATGTCCGACAGTTCATGTTGCAGCTCGTAGATGCCGTCGACTACATCCACTCCAAGGGTATCTTCCACCGAGACATCAAGCCGGAGAACATCTTCCTCACCCAGTCTGGTGACATGAAGCTCGGCGACTTTGGCCTCGCTACGACCGAGAACTGGACTTTGGAGAACACTGTTGGCAGCGACCGTTACATGTCCCCTGAGCAATACGACTCTGCGGGTGCCGGCTATTCTCCTGCCCAAGCCGACATCTGGGCCATTGGTATCTGCCTCCTCAACATCCTTTTCTCGCGGAACCCCTTCACCACTCCGACCGAGGCGGATCCGCTTTTCTTGGACTTCTCCAGAGACAAGCAATCCCTTTTCGACGTTTTCCCCTCCATGTCGCTGGATACCTATGAGGTCATCGTTCAGTGCATGAGCTTGGATCCTAAGAAGAGATCACTTGTCGGTGCCCGTTCTGCTCTCCAGCGTGTCATCAGCTTCACCACCTCCGAGGAGGATGATGATGACTTCTGCTCCGCCGAGCGTCATGTCATGGCGAGCGCCAATCGCGAACCCCTGCGCACTCCTTCCATCCAGAGCCCCCAGGTCGATCAGGGTGCATTCCCCTGGGCCAAGGCCCTGCATGCCAGCCCTCCTCAGCCGATTCGTCAGCTCAGCGCCATTCCCGACGAGGACCTCTTCTCCAAGTCTGGTGAGACCCAGAATTCGGACTGGTTCAGCTCTGCTCAGGCTCCTTCGATTTCATCCACACTCAACTCTAGCCTCGGCATCTCCATGCAGTCCCTTCACATTGGCCGACCTATGAAGGCCGCTCCACGCCCAATTCCCAAGGTTTCACCCATGGCCGGCTCCCTTCCCATCAACATGGCAAAGCCCCGCAGCAACTTGTCTTCCATGTCGTTGGTCTTTGGCCGTAAGGATGCCGTTTCCAAGAGCTGGAGTGACATGTGGGATGAGGATGAGGAGGAAGAGGAGGCCGAGCGCGAGAGAGAGATGCAGTCTCTGAAGGATCTCAACTCGCGGACCTGGAGCCAGGATGGCAAGTCGGACGACAAGGAAGATGACTGCGAGACCGTGGATGCTACGCCCCTTGCGACCACACCTCAACGCTCTTTCCATGACAGCCACAAGTTGATCCACAATGACATTGACAGCGACCTTGCTGCCGACGGATTCTTCTTCCAACAATCATCTCCGCCTAAGGCGAGGGCCATGTTGCCCACATATCAATCACCATCCCCTAAGCGGGACAACGTTGATAAGTGGGCCGCGCTCGGTCAGCGGCGTCGGGGCCTCACGGGATCTTCATATTCCCACATGTCACCAGAAGTTCCTAGACAACGAGCAATTGGTCTAGGCTACAATTCCTATGCGGCTGGGGCCAATTCTTTTGCTACCGCGTCATGGGAACACGGCGGACACCACCAGCACCACAACAACAACAACAACACACATCACATCACACAAAAACAATCACCGAAGGATAAGGTCAAGGACTGCCCCTGGAATAGGGGCAGAGATTGGAACTATTGGCGCAAGGAGAAGCGCAACGATCTCGCAGACGTCGAGTGGGTTGGTGGCTGGCAGGAAGCGCATTCCTAGTCGAGTCACCTCTTGTGGTTGGGTTGTCACCATCAGGACATTGCCACTTCCACCTGACTGTTCGGTTGTGGCAGTAGCCACGACTTGACTGTCGTGGGATTTCTACTTGGCAAGACAAGACACCTGTTTGGATGAAGGAACTCAACTCGCTTTCTGTGTATTAGATATCTCCAGATTAATGAACAATACCAGAAGTTACCCACTCATATTACAGTTTCTTTACTATTCACTGTGAAATATTTTACCCGTCTGGGGATTGGACGTCTCCTGACAATGGCAAACTAACCCCCAACCTTTTTGAGTGCCGTCCATCCTAATTACTGGCTGAGTAGTGTGTCGTGTTACCCCTCACTTGACTCGAGTCATGAGTGATCGCCAACCCCATGATAGTTGATAGATAACAAGGCACTGTATTCGTGTATGCTATACAGACAAAAAGCACCGTTCTCCACAGGATCGGCAACCCCGGAATTGGCTCAGCACCGTCTTGAGTACCCCCCAGCTCTATCTATCTATCGTCGGCAACCCAGCAAGAAGGGGGTTGGTGATGTCGATGGTCGGCGGTCATGGCCGTGTGTTTTGTCGACACCCATTGTCTGTTGGACACGTAGCATTGCTTAACCTTCCTTTGACTTTCCCCTCTCTTCCCCTTTGTTGATATCTGTCAGTTGTATGGTACTGGACAGTCTGAGGAGAGCTGATAACGGGATGCGTGACTGTTTGCATGTTCAAGTATGAACCCCTTCTGTATCTGTGGATATCGATGAGGCAATGTATTGTCTTTGCCGATCTCTTCGGCTATACGGAGCACAGCTATCGTGCCCATTGAAACTGATTCAGTATCGTATCTACTTATCCAGTTGAGCATCATGATAGAGACGACATGACAAAACATGACATGACGGTTTCTCTCCAGGCTTCTCACGAGACACCCTCGGAATGCGGGGTCGCTAAGGTTTACTAGGGGCCTTTTTTGAATCTTGCTGTTGAGGCTGGTTGTCATTGGCCGAGACATTGTAGTGCGTGTGTGCGTACATGTACGTGAGTAAGAGAAACATCGTGTGTGTGTGTGTGTGTGTGTGGCTTGAGGGGGGGGCACATTATTCTTGCCGCTATTGATAACGATGCCATTGCCAGACAATGAAATCGATTCACATAGAATCACTCAACAAGCATGAAACTAGTCACAGCGCAATTTGGGCGACATGTATTTATATGCCCTTTGTTATGCCTTTGAGTTTTCAAAGTGCGCCCCTTTTGCTATCCATAAAGAGGACAAACACCAATGTCAGTCCTCATCGAATACGCAAGTTTGCTTGAGGTTGGCTTTGTTACCTATGCGGGTTCACACGAGGGCGCGTCTTTTCCTCCTCATCATCAGCTATAACAGATATACTACAAAAGTTGGGTAGGTAGGTGTGCAGGGGCAAGACTCCATCGTCCTCAGCTTATCCATCTCATGGTGACTGTGAAGCCTCTGGTCGGTAAACTTGGGCGCGGGCGTTGAGTCTCAAAACCAACGGGTTTTATGGTGCAGCATGTTACGGTTTAGCAACCAATAACTGTTTGATGATTTGGAAAGCTCTGCCATGGGAATGGTACAGACAAGCTCAAGTTCACAGCTTCGTATCCTGCTAATCTACTGCGCTTTCAATAATGCTCGTATTGCAGTGAGTGCAAGACATGCTCAACCATGGTCTCTGATGGAGAGAAAACATCGTTTCCGAGTTGAACATCTTCCACGTGAGTGTGTATCAACACTATTTCTCGTTCAATCTATTCCAGGCAGGCAAGTACATAGAAGATATCTGTACATAAGTACGCTTTAGAAGTGCATACTGGCGTTCACATATCTCTTGGTGTCAATTCCGTATCAGAGCCCTTTGATGGCACAGAGACCAGGCTGGAAAAAGCGCATCTTTGCGTCCCAATGCTATTACTTGAATGTGTTCCATATGGGCGTTGTCTACAACAGACACGCAGCTCATCAATACATACTATCAACACATCATATATACGACCATTTACTAGCCAAGCAAGCATTATTCCACACCAGGCACCCAAAATCAGATGTCACCAGCGCCGTGCAATGAGAGCCAAATTGATCGCAATATGCGGACGCCGTTTGATGCCAGAAGCTATACCAAAACAGTGACTGACCACCCTTACTCTGCACCAATAAGACTCTTCGGTAAGAAGGCCCAGACTGTGCCCACAACCGAGAGAATCGTGGAGATGGTCATCAAGACGTAGCAAAGTAGTTTCTCCTGAGGGGAGATCTCTTTGCTAAAGAGCTTTACGTAGAACGCCAAAGGTAAACTAGGGGTATGGTCAGATTCGTCTTCTCAGTCGACATCAGAGATCGAATAAGGGCAAACTTACAGCACACAAATCGTGAAGCATAAGGCACTTCCCATAAAGGCCATGATGCTATCGAACGCCGGGAACAGTATGGAAATGACGAGGAAGACCAACACCGTGACGACACGGATGACAACCTTCATGATACCACGGAAGGTGGCAGAACGCCCAACCATGGCCGAGCTGTCGGCAACGGCTTGCTGGTGGATACCGGTCAAAACTTCCAACGTGGCAACAATGGGTCGAGCGTTGAGCGGAATCTTGGTCAGGGGGATGATGGCGATGAAGATGCAGAGCAGGAAGTTAAGGGCACGGGGATAGCCGCTCGTCTGGAGGATGTTGGCCGTGATCTCGTCCATGACACCGTCGCCGTACATCAGCAGGCCGACAACGGCTGTGAAAGCGTCCAAGAGGTACTAGTCAACGGTCAGCAGTGAGCAGGGGGGGGTCGGGAAACGTATGATGGCTACTGACGACAGACGTGAATACCGTCTTGACGGCCCTCGGGTACTTGTGAGGGTGGCGCATGTCTCTGTAAATCTTGATGAATCGTTAGCATGCCGCACTTGCTCACCTAGACAAACGAATACTCACGTTGGGAAAGACACTGTGGCCACCCCATGGGCTCATCAACAGGCCAAAACTCAGGGGGAGTGTACCCCAGTTCGCAGGGAACAGGTAGGTCGTGGCCGGCTCGATGAGAGAGCCCGGAGTCGTGGGCTTGATTAGTCCATCAACCACCAAAATCAAGACGACTGGCCTCATGCATTAGCAATCAGAGCTTGGCGTGGAGAAAGAAAGGTAACTTACTGCTGAAACAACACACAATGCCAATAACGCTGGTAAAACTAAGGAGGCGCAGCGGGAGGAAGTTGAGGGGGATCATGATAATCGAACACAAGAGTTTCCACATGTTGACGCTCAGGAAGCCCGGGAACAAGAGCGTCAAAGAATCGGCAAACAGGACGATCAAGGCGACGCAGGCAGCCAGCAGTTCGAGGGTGAAGAGAATACTGGTGGCGATACGCGCGTTGCGACCGTAAGAGATGTAGGCCAGGTCGGAGAATGTAATCAAGCTGGCGTCGAGATCCATGCACTTTGCCAGAAGCTTGGCCGTGTATGCTGTCACAGCCGCAGAGCCTGCCAAGACGATCATGCCGCAAATCCAACCGGCGTACTTGATGCCCATAGGTAAACTCAACAGACCGACACCGATTAGGACGCTGCGCCGCAGGTTAGAATTGTCTTGCCTTTCACTGCGCGCCAAAACAGGGGCACCACTCACTTGATCGAGTTGAAGATGGTCTGAGGTAGCGTGGACTGTCCCTCCACAGTCAGGATAATCTTTCCGTCTTGTTCGACCTCCTTCACGAGAATGGGCATGTTCTCTCCATCAGGCACATTGCCCCCTGCCTCTTGCTGTTGGCGCCAGAGCTCACCGGCCTGGGCCATTGATGGCTCATCGACATCTGCAATCGTTCCATACGTCCTGTACGAGCTGAAACTTCCGAACAGCGGCGGGGTCGCCAGGTGAGGCGGGACCGCGAAGATGGACTGTGACGGTCGGCGGCCACTTCCAAAGCTGGAACCACGAAAGGCTCCAGACAGCTCCGCCTCGACTGCCTTGCGCTCGCGGTCGCGGAAATCGGTCTGCACAGCGCTGTCGTCTGCGCCAGAAGCGGAAGAACCATTCTGATACGATGCGCTCGGTGCCGTCTCGGGGGTGGCCTCCAGGTGCTGCCTCAGCAGGGAGGTCCTCGGGTGGGAACCGGACTCGACATGGCTGCGAGAGTAGTCGAGGCCATCGGTGGACGACGAGGCAATTGGGACCTGGTCAGGCGCGAAAACAAAGGACGGCCGTTGGGGAATGACCTCGGCAAAGCCTGCGGCACGCGCCCAACTGCGGGTGAAGGAGCGGATACTGTTAACGCCGCCGATATCTGTGATGGCGGCAAGGTGCCGCGTTACTGAAGATCTGTAGGAGGGGTTGGTTAGCGGGGTGAACTGAGTGTGTCGTGCGCCGCGTTGCAGCAACAGAGACAACGGCAGCAAGCTGACGTCAATAATCTGCTACTCGTCTCGGGTCAGGAATAACAACCTTCTGCGGCGAAGTCCGTGAGAACTGCTGCCGTAGTCACCGTCGTCATCTTCTCCCAGGAGCGACTGGTCCTCAGCGACGGCATTGGAGTCGATACTCACGGAGCGCTGGGGGGAGGCGCCCCGTTCGTATTCGTCCCAGGTGGACGGGTTTCTCGAGGGCATGGGGAAAAGCTCGTGGATTCCAGCAACAACAAAGGTTGGTTAAAGTCGTTTCCACGGCGTTCTTTTTCCACAACGACGAATCGAATGAAAGACGGTCGCGACAGGAACAGAGGAAGAGAGAGAGAGAGAAAGAAGAGGAGGGAGAGGGAAGAAAGAAAAATCTGTGGTCGACTCTTTGGGCAGGGTAGACGGTCGCGACTGGGCTATTGTTCGCGCGGGCGTTTTGAGCCTTGGAGGTGGTATATAAACCTGGTCGGGACGGAGTAGTAGCACACGGCGTGAGCGCGGCACCTTACTGAGTAGGTACGGGATTTAGTAGTGTAAGGTACCTTAGGTAGTAGCAGGTCGAAAAGACCGTGTATCGATAAAAGGCAAATGTGCCTTATTCCTCTTACGCACCCCAAGCCCAAAGCAAGCAAAGGCTGCAAAGCAAAACCAAGGCACCCCTACTAAGGCCGGCCCCAAGTGGAGTCGTTGCGGGAGATGAGATGGGTTGCTAGTGCAAGTGGGTTGTCGGAAGCGCAGGTTGGGTCTTGTCGCAAGTGTCTGCTGAGGTCCGACTGGGTTTTTTCTATCCTGTCTGGCTCCAGTCTCCACGTCCAAGTGGATAGGAGGGCGGAACGACAGAGATAACGGGCAGTGATTGTTACGTCGTGGCGTTAGGAAGAACTTTGAACTTGGGTTGTTCAAGACAAGA
Organism: Colletotrichum tamarilloi; assembly: GCF_030869305.1. Classification (NCBI taxonomy): domain Eukaryota; kingdom Fungi; phylum Ascomycota; class Sordariomycetes; order Glomerellales; family Glomerellaceae; genus Colletotrichum; species Colletotrichum tamarilloi. Next base: position 134,264 of record NW_026849452.1, read on the forward strand.
AGACCCAAGAGTCGAATGGATGGGTGTTGGCATACTCGGTACGCTATTTGTGGCCGTATGTGTACTAGGTAGTTTGCCGTGGGTCACGAGTAAGTAAGAAGTTTGGCGGGAGGAAAGCTGGAGAAAAAATTGGAAGGAGGACGAAGGTAAAGTTGGCCTGTTAATGTTGAAAAGCCAAGGAAGGAACCCTCCTTCTCAACTTCTCAATCGAGTACTCAGTAAGGTAAGGTACAAGGTAAGATACATGAGAGGGACCACCACGATCCTCAGGTCAGAAAAGGCCAATGCTTCTTTTGCCTCTTTCCACTCTCTCTTACCTTTCAAAAGGTTCTGATGAAGAGGTAAACCGTTAACGCCCCCAAGGTGTCCAGGTGCCTTATCCCAGGTAGGTCAGTAGCGAGTGTAGCCAGGACTTTGGCATCTTGGAATCGAACATACTGACACAGGTAACTTTCTAATTCTTAGGTAAGGTTGGGTTGGGGTCCTGGGGGGCAGGCTGGCTATCGCCGGCCATATCTGCAGATATGTCATGACATGCATTAACGGAATCCGAGAAGGCAACCCGAGACTACGACGACGAATAGCAGTCGAGAGATGGCTCGGTGCGGGAGCAGAATGAGAGGATCGAGAGGGGTTCCTCTGCCGAGAAGCGGAAGTGATTTTGAGGCATCAACTGGCAACTGCCTAATCACCAACAGGGAAACGCAGGGGAGATATGGGCGACAGAGGGGCTCACAGGAGAAAGTAAAGCAAAGTCAGCTGGACGTCACAACCTTTGATTCTCATGACGCCGTCTGCATCGTCAAAAGTTGGTCGGCTTATCGCGCCGGCGTCTCTGGTTGGACAATGGCAGGGCCTGTTGCAGGGCCTTTGCAGCGGCCAGAACCTGCAAACTTTCAAACTTGAACCAACCCTGGCTCCGCACTCTCCACTACCACCTGGGTAGCACAACCCCTCGACCCTCCCGGCTTGCTGCGCCGGTCAGCCTGCTTCTCTTCTCTGCGCCTCTCTTTTAACCATACCGTCCCAAGGTATCACGGTACTGACTACCTAAGGTAAGGTACGAGGTAATAGGTGCCAGACGTCTGCAGTACGTAATGTCGTCCTGCAAGTCTTTCGACATCATCTGCCATTGTCTCTGCTTTTCTTTCTTTTTATTCCTTGCCTCCACATGTTTTGCCTACTTACGGGACGATTGTGGAGTCTCATCATCAAACGGCTGACGGACATTTTCTTAGCTAAGGAGATTGGACAATTCCTATTCCAACTATCACATCCATAATTATAAGGTGACTCTCACTCGATATTCAGCGGCCGCCGGGCTGAAGACCTCGGATATTGATAGATTCCATCCGTCCCTTCAAGATAACCGCCCGAGTCCCCCGCCCAGATCTCTCCGCATCCTATCTCATCTTACCTTACCTTGTTACTCACCGCTATTTGCATACTCCCCCCCCCCCCCCAAAAAAAGGACCACATGACATGTCATCCAAATGCCTTCCTGAGACAGGTTGATGCATGGAGGTTCAGATGTAAATGATGCCATCACCACCCCGCCAAGTAGCTAGTCTAGTACGGTTCTATGTAGTCGACTTCGCAACCTAGACTTTTCCCAAAAGTCAAAAGCAAGAATCCTTGCAACTAATCATCTTCCGCCGAGCCTCTCAATCTTTTACACTACCGCAGTACCCCAGATGCTCGAGCCTCATGTCACATGCCTTCAGCTTTCCCCGTCATCCGAAAAAACCTCGCAACCTTCGAGTATCTCATGACCAGGCCTGTCCCAGAAAAGCAGCTCAACCACATAGATGGTGTTACACCCCCAGGGCCTCGGACGAATTTGCGATGCACAGACTCTGTTGCCTTTTCTTTGTTCCCTCTCGCTATTCCACGAGATCACCGTTGCTCGAGACCTTGCCCTACGTTACAGGATAGATGTCTCTAGGGATTAGTACACGCGATAGCGTACGTTGACTGACTCTCATCTGCGCCGGCCGCTGGTCCTGTCCCACGTAGCATGCGCCTCAAGCCTCCTCTGTCTAGACGTGTGCCCCTCTCTGAAGAGGACGAGGAAATGATACAAAGAAGGATAGAGAATGATATGGAGGGCAAATTTGAGGCCTCATGATGATCGGTACATACTGTTTCCTAAGAAGATGTAATTAACCTTCGCCAGGTACGTTACTTGAGACTAACCACGCTCCGATCCGAACCAAATCGATCAACATCCGGTCCGTCGTTGCTTCTTTTTTTTTTTTTTTTTTTGAAAGTGCACGGTCCCCCTATCATATTTCGTACACCACTTGCACTCTCACCTTACCAACCACAACCAAGAGTACCTGTAGTATCAGACTTTTAGATTCGCGAGCATCACATCTGACAGCAGCCTTCCACGCCTCACACTCTAGAAAGTCAATTCGCTTTAGCTACTCCATTTTACTCAGAGGGTCATAATTACTAGCGCGCCAAAGGAAAAAAAAAACAAAACGAAAAAAGCAAATCTCATGACATGAAGACAACCACAACCACAACCGCCGCAACAGCAGCGCAAACAACACCCAACGGAGAAACAACCCCAATCGCAACACTCGTCCCCGTCCTCGCCATCCTCGACAGCTTCAACCACCGCAACAAGAGCCAGCACCGCGTAGCCCGCTGGTGGTCCGCCTTTGGCCTCCTCCGCCGCGCCGTCCGCCGCCTGCACGACGCCCTCGAAGCCCAGGCCCGTCACCGGCGCGCCCTCAGCTTCAAGTCAAAGTCCTCTTCTTCGTCCTCCTCGAAGAAGTCTGCCGCAGCTGCTGGGGGTAAGCCCACCGGCAGCGCTGAACGTCGTCAGAATGCGCTAGACGAAGATGTCGCTGCTAGGGTGCGGATGCTGCTAGAATCCACCATCCCCTCGTCCTTCTCGTGAGTCCTTACCTTTCCTTCATTGATATGCACCTATTACCGATATTGACCCGAGGACTACAGAGCCTTTACACAACTAGCAGCAGACAACCAACACGCCGCCCTAGGCCTGGTCCTCCTAGGTCTCCTAGCACGCATCAACTCAGCCGTCACACTCCTAGCTCCTACTCCTGCTCCTGCTCCTCGGGAAAAGGCCACACCAGCAGGCAATGTCACTACTACCTCTTTATCATCTTCAGCAACCAAAAGTGCTGCTGCAGTCGCCGTGGCAGATGAGAGGCATCACCAGCAGCAGCAACAACAATCCGATTCAAAGGGTCTCGGAGTGGCCGTCTCTCGGGACCAACTCAAGCTTGCTGCGAAACCTTTAGATCACCACCCATCATCATCACGAAATATCGATGAAACATCACCCGCCATCCCTCAAAAGAAACGCAAGTTGGCGAATGTGCCTCCTCTTGAGACTAAATCTAGCAAGCCAGCAAAGGAGGAAAAGCCAGTAAAGAAGAAGAAAAGGGCAAAAAAGACGGATGACTTTTCCGATTTATTCAGTTCCCTCATGTAGAGACATTCACGTAACAAAGATTCCCCAACAACACCAAACAATACATAATATAGAGACAGGAGTCATGTAAAGCTTCAAATATTTCATTAGCGACGGCTATTTGCTACGAGATTCCGACGTGTCCCTGCCTGTACGCCCCATACCGGCCTGTGCGTCTCTCTTTGAGAATATTCCAAGACATAGACAGGGACAACCTGTTCCACCGCAAACGAAACCCTCCCTAGTAACAGAGCAACTCAACCTCTTCTCTTCGACACCCGCTGTTTGGTATACATCTCTGGCCACTAAACAAGCCTTCGCCAAGAAACATCAACTTTATCCCACGTACAGGTATCCGGTCCATGGCCGAGCGACATTTTTCTACTGGACGCTTCGGTAAGACCAGATACGCGCCCGCATATCACCAGAGCCGGTGGCGAAGTAGCCGCCCGTTGGGCTAGGAGCAACTGAAATGACCGAGTTCTTGTGGCCCTGAAGCATCAACTGCGTAGCGCCAGTGCGGGGGTCCCAGAACTGCACTCCACGGTCCTTGGAACCAGACATGACCCAAGCGGCATCGGGCGTAAGCGCGACAGAGAGAACGAAGTCCTGAGTACATTAGCGAATCTGTTTATGAATTTTGCAGGTGTACAAATCACTTACCCTGTGACCCTCGAAAGTCTTGACGCAACGACCCCCCTTGGGTCCGGGATTGGGCAAGCCGCGAGGGGTGCTGAGCTCCCACATCTTGATTGTCTTATCCAAACTACCACTGACGAGGTCTCTGCCATTAGGAGAGAAGGCAACACTGTAGACGCTGTCCTTGTGGCCATCGGGACCTTCAAGACGCTCGAGCAGGTATCCCTGGTGGATGTCCCAAACGCGGACGCTCTTGTCGAGAGAACCAGCGGCGACATACTGGTGTCGGGAGAAATGGCAACAGTTGTGACACCGTCCTCAATAGTCAAGGTGAGGGTGTTGGTGCCCTGCTCGATATCCCAGAGACGGACGGTTCTATCTCCACTGCCAGAGGCAATCGTGCGACCATCGCGGGCAAAGTCGAGAGAGTAGATGTCTTGCTCGTGGCCGGAGAAGGTGTTGCGAATCGTTCTGGACTGAATGTCCCAAACCTAAGAAAGAAGAGTCAGCTGAGCCCATGGCAAAATGCCTTTTCGGTCAAAACTTACTCTAATCAACTTGTCCTCAGCACCGGTAGCGAGGTACTTGCCATCGGGACTGAAGCAAACGCTGCGAATGTACAGATCACCAGTGATATCCACAGTGTCATCCTGAAGGACACAGAGCTTCTCGCCAGACTGAACATCGTAAATCTGAGCGGAGCGGTTGCAGCCGGTGGCTACGTACTTGCCGTCGTGGCTGAAGCGCACGCAGCAGACTACACTCTCGTGTGCGAGAGTGTGGACAAGATCGACATCCAACATGCGAGGCACGTGTTGGTTAAAGATGACGAACCAGTCGTGACCCGATTTCTTTGAGTGAGGCGGCAGGCGATCAGGGTCAAGATCGCCAAGGGCGTTTCCCACCGGCGGAGCGTGGGGGCCCCCCATCCGCGCGTGGTCGGGAGTAGGATGGCTGACTTGAGGCGACTGGGTGGCGCCCGGGAAAGGAATGGGAGTGTTGATCTGGGGTGTAGCCGGACCGACAGCTGCAGGTGGTCTTCCAATTCCACGTCTGCCCGGACCCGGTGATGCGGTGGTCTGGGGGGGCTGGGAGCCGAGCCCATTAGATACGGGCCCACCGGGACCCGGGGGGTATTGCTGGAAAGGCTGCTGCGACTGAGGCGGCGGCGGAGGCGGGACAGGCAGACCCGGAGGTCCCTGGGCCATCTGATGCTGCGGGCCCATTTGCTGGTCCTGAGGGGGAGGAGGGGGCGGAGGAGGGGCCAGCTGGCCCTGGCCACCACCGGTCATGATACCGTTGAAGAGACCGGTGCCGGGGGTGATGGAAGGGGGCTGTTGCGACGGGCCCGCGTGAGGAGGAGGACCGCCGATGCTTGGGGGCGCGTTTCCACGAGCTCCCTCAAGCTGGCGGCGGAGCATGGCAATTTCCTCTTCATACCTGTTCAAAAGCTCGCTGTTAGCTTCTTGTGAAGGGACTCGGCTCGCAATCATTGACATCGACATACTTTTGCTTGAGGTTCATCTGCGCTTGCTCCATGGCGTACACCTTTTCTCTAACAAGCTGCATCTCCTGAACTTGAGCCTGGACTGGAGATTTCGTTAGCGTGACTGACGATAGGTGTCAACCGCAACTGTCTTACTCTGGTGTTCGTAGCCCTCCGTCTGGCGCATCTGGGTGTCGAACTCGGATCTGATTTGGTCGAGGAGCTCATTGAGCCGGGCCGAGTTATTGGGGGGCACCGCGCCCATGGCGCGATGCGGGTACATGGACATGGTTGCGGTTGGAGTCGACAAGAGTATTCAAGGTCGGAACCAAACAATTCGCGCCGGTGGGGTACGTGGTGTTGAGAGAGATGAAGTGACGGTGTTTATCAGGGGAAATATAACCGTGGGAAGCTGAAAATCGAGTGTCGATGATGGAAAAGATGCGTCGGGTTTGGTCTTGAGGTTGTCGTGGCTCGGAAAATTTAGCTGTTGCGGCTATGGGCCCCCCTTCAATCGGCTGGATGCACTGAGGCACAAGGCGCGATTTGCCTTAGGTAAGGTCTAGGGTGGTTGCGTTGACAGCGGCAGAGCCGTCCAGTCAGGAAAACGCAGATGGGTGCTGCGCGACGCGGATGGATTTCGGTTGGCGTAAGGAGATGATGAGATGGGAAGGCGTTGTGCTCGCGATTGATGATGTTATGTGCGCGGCGCGCGTGTCGAGTCTGTCACGGCGGAGATGGGGGAAAAGAGAGGAAGGGGAAGAAAAGTTCGGGTTAGGCAAGGCAGGTGGAAGGAGAGAAAGAGACCCGTCCAGAAGAGGCTGGCGAGTGGAACGAGAGGAGACGGCGCAAGGTGTAAGGTGCACAGGCGAAAAAAGAAGACGGATGGGAGCCGCCTGGGGATTTGATCCAAAGGTGGGTACCCCATCAGAGGTGAACTGCTCTGTGCCGCCCCCCCTGGATCCAGGTGCACGCCAAGCTAAGGTAGACGACCGGGAGGTAGCTGGGTCAGTTGCGATACATGCTCAAGATACAGCGGTACGGCACTAGGGGACCGCAAGCGAGCGTTGACGGGTATGGAGCAGGCATTACGGGCGACAGTCATGTAGCGTCAGGTATCGACCGGGACATCGCTACAGAGATGGAGTCCAGGTCTGTGCGTTTCTATGTTTTTTGTAGTGTATCTTTTTATTTTCTGACGAGCTGGCTCCAAAGGTGGGTCCCTTTCCATGTGGCGCCTGCTCCCAGCGGGTGTGGGTGGTTTCAATCTGCCCAGGCTTGGGACTTGGTACGTGGGTACCTACATGTAGGCGGCGGCGACTGAATCGGTTCAGTAGGGCAGGGGGACCTTAGTGTTGACGCTAGCTCTCGGAGCGGGGGCGTGTTACTAGTGGGGCGATGGGGTATAGGTGCAGCCCGCACTCCGTACCTCGTGCGTACCTAGGTACCTCAGTCTCGCAAACCTTCAGGTCCCGTTCTCACCAGCCTCGATGTTGCTCCCGCCTTCTTGACTGGTTACCTGCATCGCCCAACCTGGTAGGTAAGCAACAACTTGATATAAATCCCCGAGTTGGTTCATTTCAAAATCTTGGTGTGGCATTTCCTGCCTCTGTGTCCATTGGCTCGCAGATGCTTACACTGATGTTATATCCGTGGAAGACCTGCTACTCAGTAAGGTACATTCGGTCAATTTCGCGCTTTGTGAATTTCTTGCTTATCTACCTGGCGTACCACGCGATTGCCTACGTTACCGATGAAGCCTGATTTCTACTACAGCTAAGAGTCCACAGCATCGCCAGAGTCAACTGCGGTGGTCTGACAAGAAGTCAAGCCCCGTGTGATTGAGCGGGACGAACGATATCATCATGGTAGTCCTGGACGTGAATATATCGCAATGTTTACTAAACACCACAGTCGACAGGCTTGATATATCTAGCTGGTTGATTCCAGAATCCGAAGCGTCGCTTTCTAGCATGGGCATCGGAAACTTTACTCTGTTCCACAAGTGAAGAAGCATTTTGGATCGTGACAGGAGTACGAAGCAGATTCTGTCCGGCAAGGAGAACCCGCTCGACCGTTTTCCCAAACATCGGCAGAGCTCCGTGCAAGCTCGCGGCCCCAAAACCTTCGGACTGCAAGTGCTGTTTATTCGCACGTACGCCGCTGCGGACGGATGTCACAACCCTGGCGGCAACCAACAAAAAACGCGTCCATTCATAGCCACGTACTACAGCGAGTGTATTTGTTACCGGCACGCTCTTGAATTAATGTGACATCGAGACAAGAGATGTTGTGCGGAAATGGGGGTTCGCCTGCATATAATTATTATGGGCGGTAGCCGCCAGAAGGAAGGCCAACTCTAGGAGGATCATCAGAAGTAACAGAGTGGATTTGGGGGGGGGGGGGGGTAAAAGTGCGGGCAGGCAAGCAGGTGGCTAAGGTGTGACGGTAGGGTAGGGTATTGCAGAAGAAGGCAGTTTGGGGAGTTATCGTGAGATGCAGCGCTGCCGCATGGAGATGCGCAACACGGAGATGCGGCCGACGAGGTGGCACCCACAACTGGCATGGCAGTGAGGCACCCACCAAAGCACCAGAGCACAAGCATCCAAGCACCCACTGGGCCAGGGCAAGCCGCACGGGGGGAGGGGTGGAAGAGGTGTGGATAACGCGTGCGTGGTACAGGGTTTGAGGGGGTGAAGCTGTGAACTGTGGATGGGTGGGCCATGGGTTGTGGTTGCGGGTGCGGGTGCAGATGCAGAATGTTCCATTGGAAGACGTGACGGGTTTCTTAGCTTTGAGGGCGGCTGCTGAGGAGCGAGGCACGGCAAGGGTTCAGCGAAAGGGGTGTGTGCGTGAGAGGAAAATAACTAGGTAACAGAGAGAGAGAGAGAGAGAAACAGGAGAGACAGAGGAGGGAACCTGAGTGAAAGGGGGGTCGAGGCACGAAATGGAAGTATCCGTGCCGTACTTACTTGCGTACAGTATAGCACGGAGTAGTATACAGGACGAGAGGCGTGTGGGTGTGATGACTGTGAGTGAGAGGGTTGTGTCCGTGGTGGATCGTCTGGTCTGGTATCCGCAGAGCAAAGATGGAAACGAGGGAGAGTTTGACGACGTCTGAGAACCGGGAGAACCTGCGTCAACCTTGCTAACTTATTAACGGCCTAGCGCCTGCGCGTGTGCTTGAAGCCTCCCTGTTCTCTCCTACATACCTTCCTAACTTCCTTGAGGAGGGTTATCTGTACAGTAATGTAGATGGTAACGCAGTTTTCGTATATACGAGTGGTAAAAGGTGGTAAACCCGCACAAGAATACAGATAGGTTCCTGTCAGAGTAAACATTAATTGCCGCTTCGGGATATGACAATTCTTGGGTGGGCCAAGGTGAGAAGACGACATCTCACCTAGGTGATCTCAGCTCGTAGCCACACCGTATGGGTAGTTGTAGCCGCTCATCGAAGATACCTTGACCAACATAAACCGCCCGGAGAGCACACTTTCCTCTCATCTCATAGTTGGGGCGCGGCGCGGAAATAATGAGTGATGAAGCCCCCCGCAGGCAATAAGGTTGGGAGGGCGACCAAGCATGTTGCGTTCTTCGTCCATCCACCCGCCGTGTCACACACACCAAGGATCATGGCCCTTGGCCTGTGCTGTGGCCCATCTTATCGTGCCATCCTACTCTTTACCATCCATGGAAGCTGCCGAAACGTTCCATACCCGTCGGGCTCGCTAGCCTTTAGATGTTGTCAGGTTCTAACTTCTCCTGACATGTACATACGAGAGGAAGAGGATGCCGAAGATGAGAAAAGGCAAAGACTTATTCCATCGGTATAGACCCACGTACAATTGGCAGGACCTTCAGCGACTCCCCCCCCCCCCCCCGCGTCTCGGCATCGCCAACACAATGTCATGGAGGCATTCCCGTTGTCGCATGCATGCGCCATGCAATGCCATTATTAGCGCGATTACGGTGGTACCAGGCATTCATGAGCGCACACTACTGTGCAGTCCACACACAAAACTCTGGGGGACTTTGTTGGAGCTGTGGTGGTAGCACAGGTCTTGCCCCATTCCACACCCTCTCTTGACGATGATTTCTTTTTTCGCTTCGATTTCATTCCTTCTTCCTCTCTTGTACATATTCTGCTTATTGCTAGTACGCGCGCAAAACCACCCTATCGACAGGAATATGACCAGATTGATCAAAGTGCAACACACTATCCGTAGACATTGTCAGCGACCATATCAGGCCACACCACAAAGCTGCGGAAGCTGACAACAGCGGCTTGGGTCTGCAGATGAAGACGCCTCTTATTATGTCGCCGTGTCTGAAAGTTATGAACAGACAGAAAACACACGGTGGATCTCGATGAGCTGGAGGGAGGGGGATTTGTTTTCGAGCAACTCAATACTGTGTCTTCTTGACTACCATATCAATCGGCAGACCAAGCGAAGCAGGCACAACAGGTTGCCTTAAGTTCCTGGCTACTTTGGCATGGTTGGAACCAGTCACCCTATTTCGTTAATCTGCATCAATCTTTTAAATCCCCGGTTGACATGCCACGACTACAATGTGTTCCGGACAGGTCCATTAGCTGTCGGCGGGTGTGCACCCTCTTTCGGAGTGAAGATCCAGACCGCTCAGGAGAGTGGCTGAGGCAAGAGGGTCAACAAGGAGGGGTGCGAAGCGCGGTTGGCGATGGCCGCATAATGAGGTGCCCCCCAACATCAGCTGGCGGTCCCGGGACAAACAAGGCGGCGGTTCTGGGTGCCTTAGCGTTGGGGGTTGAATATCGGAAGGGTAAGGTGAGTTCGGGTAGAATTAGAAAGCCCAAGCCGATTGAGCGGAGAAGGTACCTGGCTGAGGTAAGCAGCCCTGATGGGTCCGTGGTGAGACTCGGTCAAGACGGTTCACCGAGCGATGAACCTTCCAGGCGGGCCTGTAGTACCGCTGGCCGTCCTGAATCTTCTCCTGTTGGCGTATTTCCATTTACCACAGCATAAGCGGTCTGACAATTATACGCCAGGCATTCCGTTGGCTCATCAGGATATAGAGATCGACGAAATGTTAATTCTTCCCTCGACGCTTCACTGTATCAAGGCTGAGAGGAAAGCACTGCTGATATACTTCCAGTTGGAGGCTCATCGAGCTGACTCTCGACAGGATAGACATAGAGTACGACCCCAGTCACTCCGCCGAAGCGCCGGTGCTCAATGGCCCACCTTCGACAGACACGCTTCGGTTTACCGTTCAACCGTCATTTTGCAGACGTTCGAGACACTCTTCGTGACCGTAGTGTACCATTCGCAGCAAGGGTGCGATGATCGGGACCCGCGTAAGAGTGACCTTACCACAAGCTGTTCCCCGTGCCAACATCCAATGTCTACTAGATCAGCTTTGAGAGCTTATCGCATCATCGAAAACTCTTCTGTGCTGCAACACACCCAAAGGAAACCTTCGCAGTCTTGCGCTCTGTTCGGATCCCGAGAAAGCGGCACCAACGATCTGCCCCGAGCGCGTCGTCAATTCCTTTATCAACACTGGCATCGCTTTCATCACGCCTGCCAGCGCTTTCGCAATTGCCAGGCATGCCCGCTTGATCCAGCCTAGAATATGATGGATGGATCTACATATTTCGGAAGACCCTGCTGCCGATGACACAAAATTACACCAGGCTAGCTGGGCCCCGAAATCACTAATTGGCAATGTCGATGATGCAGAATTACCCTACAACGGCATTCAGATTGATAGGCTGGGTTTCGCCACTACTACCTCACATGCACCAAGGAATGGACCCTCAGTAGCTTCTAGGTATGCTGCACTGGTTGGCTGTCTTTGCATGTGAAACAAACAGATGGCACACGCATAGAGATGGCACTAACCAACCTGCCAAAGCATCCAGATCTTGAGGCGCAAGTATCATCAAATCAGACCACCGCCCCAACCACAGTGGCGGGACATTAGTAGATGACTTGACAGGAAACCGAATACGAGTCGGCTGCTTCTGATTCGCCAATGGATTGTTGCGCCAGTGGGCTCCCTGGCCTTTCCACCTAATTTGAGCCAAAAGTCCAACGTCAAAAACTGGTCAACGCGGGTCCTGGAAAAGCCCATCCCGCTGGATCATGCGATTTTCCAAGTGACGAACTGCCCACTGGGACATTACCTCGGACGAGTCTTCATGGGCACAATGGGCTTGCGTACACCGACTCTTCCGAGTTTCGCAGTTGCCCACCCTTGACTGGAGATGAGTTAGATACAGTTAAAAGAAGGGCTCATCCCGCCCAGGGATATCTGCTACCCCTTCGTCGAGAGCTCGTTCGGCCTTGGGTTACAGCAACCCTTGCCATCTTGACGCCGTTTTTGTGTTCGATTGTCATCTCAGCTGGGCCTTACCCCCAAACCCTAAGATCGGGTACGTGCCAGTGTTGAGGGACCTCGATAGAAGCGTTGACAACCTTGACAGCTTAAACCTTAGTGTTCTGGTCCCCTTTTTCTCTGAGCTTCGCCGTTCGACCAACATCCGCCATCTTCAGAGTATAAGCCGTTGGCTGTCGATGTTGGCTCAGTCTCTCGGTGCCGGCACTTTGTCATTCGACCGCCGGCCTTGCAAACGTCGGAGAAGCCCAGGTTGCAGTCTGCTGCAAACTTCACAGCAATATCCTTGCCCAAGTCTTCTAGTGGAAGCTCTTACCGAACTGAAAGCAGTCGCTGCCGATCCCGCCCCTGGCTGTGTCCCCGTCGCTCGGAAGCCAGGCCCATTAAACCGGAGGTAAGGCGCATCTGCCCACCTTCTTATGGCCCCAGGATTTCTATTAAACATTCGATGATCTCAGACCCCACCGAGTTATCCCGGCCGCGACCCTCGGCAACTTTGCGACCTCGATTCGTCTAGGACTTATAACCCGGATTCGTGCTGGTCCGTTGCGCATACGTGACTACCGGTCCTTCCCTCCTCAACTGCGATCGTGACTTTAAATATTGCCGCAGTAACCCTAGTGGCCATCCACCGATTGCTCTTCGATTCGACACATCATGGATGTCGTGCTCGAGGTGGTTGACACCTTTGTTGGCGACCAGCTCTACGCCAAATTGCTTCCAGCCGGTTCAGCTCCTTATGACTTCCCTCACCACGCGAACGCCACGGCGCAACCGATTTCGACATGGCAGTATAAGCCCTCGACACAAATGCTCTACCTCGAGCCTTCCGAGGCCGCATATATGAGCGCCTGGCCAAGAGATAATATCTTCCGACAGTTCACATCTCTTTTCCTTGTCACATGGTACGTTGTTGCTACAGCTCCGCCACCCTCGCCGTGTTCCCGACCGAGCTCACAATACCGCGAACAATACCAGGTTCTTCGGCATCCTCAACTACTTTGTCTTCGCGACTCTATCGTACATCTTCATCTTTGACAAGAAGACGTTCAGCCACCCAAAGTTCCTCAAGAATCAGATCCGCCTCGAGATGAAACAGGCCAACATGGCCATGCCGGTCATGGCAATCTGCACCGCGCTCACCTTTGTCGCCGAAGTGCGCGGCTACTGCAAGCTCTACGATACCACAGAGGAGGGCCCCGGCCGTTGGTATGACTATGCGCAGTTCCCGCTCTTCATCCTCTTCACCGACCTGTGCATATACTGGGCTCATCGATGGCTACATCTCCCACTCGTCTACAAGCACCTTCACAAGCCTCACCACAAGTGGATCATGCCATCGCCCTACGCCAGCCACGCCTTCCACCCCCTCGACGGCTTCGCGCAGTCGGTCCCGTACCACGTCTACCCGATGCTGTTCCCTCTCAACAAGCTGGCATACGTCGCACTGTTTGTGTTTATCAACTTTTGGACCATTCTCATCCACGACGGCGAGTACATTACCGACAACCCCATCATCAACGGCTCAGCGTGCCACACCGCCCACCACTTGTACTTCAAGTAAGTTTCTGACAACGTGAGAGAGCCGAGAGCTTCGCACTTTCTAACAGACTTGGCAGCTACAACTACGGCCAGTTCACTACCCTCTGGGACCGTCTCGGTGGCACCTACCGCAAGCCCGACCTAGCCTGGTTCAACAAGAAGACCAAGATGGCCAAGGAGACGTGGGAGTCCAACATGAAGGAGATGGAAGACATCCAAAAGGAGGTTGAGGGCGACGACGACCGCCAGTACGTTGCCGCCGAGGCGAAGAAGACGAAATGAGAGCCAGTTCAAAGTGTGCTGGACACGCGCAGCGCAAAAAACCAGCCGCAAGTGAACAGCTGAAGAAATCACTTTCTAGATATTTGTAATACTTTGGCTCTTGCCATACCTTTGCTTGTGTATATATATATGAATCGGCTAAATAGAATGCCGGGCGCGATACGGACGGATGATGGTGATATAATGGGAGCGAAGCCATCTGACGGTCTGCAGGTGTGGATGGACCCAGGGTATAATAGCTAGTAGCGCAACTGGACCCTCTAGAGGTTCCAGAATGCCAACTCCAGAATGACATGAGGTTTGAAGGACACACTGGCAAATGCCGAGGAGAAGAAGGACTCAAGTGTCACATCTACCGGACTACCGGAAGCCCGTGCAGTCTCGTAGGATGGACAGGGTGAAAAGTTGGGTCACATAGTAAAAAAGAGGATGAATACGTGAAGGTAACAAGAGTGAAAATCCGTTGAAGCTGTGTCACGCAAGCTCTACATTGACAGATAATACCAAAAGAAGACGCCGATCCATACCGGCGCAAAGAAGGCTTTGTCAGCCAGACCCTTAGAAACGTCCACCATCGGGAAACCCAAGAACAAACAACATAGAAAAAGAAAGAGAAGCGTAAGAAAAGCTCGCTGCAACGCCTGTTTGCCCTAGGAAGTAGTGGAATGTCGAAGAGTTGATAAGCAAGGAAAAGTAGTCGGTGGCCTGTTTGGGCGCGTTAGAAGGATTTGTGGTTGTTGGAGGCGAAAGCTCGGGAATATTGAGTTATGCTCCGGTGCAAAGTGATCAGAAATGATCCTTTATGGTCATTTCCCTCCTCTCGAATGACATATAATGGTGTTGTCGTCGGTAATTCGTATCGTAGTGCAAACATATGCTACAAACGACGTTTTTCGCCTACCCGGTCTGTATCGGGTATCCCCTGGTCGCCTCTCTCTCTCTCTCTCTCTCGGTAGCTCGTGCATGCCTCGCCTAGCTGAACGTGACAGCCTTGGGATCCAAAGGCCTCCCATCCGGTCCGATACCGTTGGCCTTGAAGCGCTGCTCCATGTACACCCTGCGCGCGTCGTCAAACTTCATGCGGCGCTTTTTCATGATCTTGAGAATCTCCTTCTTGCTGCGATCGTCGAGCCCTGCGCGGCTATCGCCTGATTCAACGTTGCCCGCCAAGTCAAAGGTCGAGCTCGAGAGGCCGGCGTCGATGTCGCCGACGAAGGAGGAGGGCAGACGGGAGTAGATGTAGTCACGGCCGGGGATCGGGAGGTCGGGAACGAGGTGGAGCCAGTGACCGCGGGTGAAGTAGAGGGCCGTTGCGGTGATGAGGAGGAGGAACGAGACGGAGTAGAGGAGGTACGACATTTTGGACGACTTTCGCTTTCGAGGGCGCGGTCGAGGTGGAATGACGTTGGGCTGGTCGCCGATACGCTGGTGTGGTTGCTTCGCAATCGCCGGCTGCTTAGGTGGCTAGGCTCCGAAAAGCTAGTAGCGGTGGTGATCGTCGTGGTTTAGAATGAACAGAACGGAAGGCAAGGGAAATGAATAGTGTGGGAAAAAAGAAGTCACAAAGAGAATGGTGTTTTGGCGCAAACGGTCAGAGACTGCCGTTCGAAAGGATCAAAGGATCATGTCGGCACCTGCAGGGAGACAGACGGTCGCGTTTGACTCCAGGGCAGAGTGAGGTTATGTGGAATGGAAGTGTAAGTGGTGAAGTTCGGCGACGAGCCAGGCGTACCGATGATGTGGAGGTGCAGTGGTGCGGGCTGCGTAAGTGCGCTGGACACTAATACTACCCAGGCTCCCCAGTTGGCCTCTTTCGGAAATGGGAGAGAGCCCTCAGGGACTCAGCGTCGCTGAAGGTGGACTCGGGCTGTCACTGCCCCCCGTAATCCCGTCTGATCCTGCAGCTTTTGGACTTCCATGGGGATCCACTTACTAAGGTCGGGCATGGAGCATTCGAAGGCGTACTACCTACAAGTACGTACGTAACTTGTAAGGCTTGGGCGCAGGGCAAGCGCAGGGTACCGTGGCAGGGGCCTGGGCCGCCAGGGAGACCGTTACGGATGCCGACGGGCAAGCTTCCATTTGCATCACGTGAATACTTCCGCCCCCGCCAGCTGGGCCACGGGACGTGCTGAAGCTGCCATGTATCCGTACCTTCCACGACGAACAAAGCTGGAGACCAGTAAATGATCTCAGGGCCGACTCAGTCCTTACATTGCGTTCCTGGTCTTCATTGTATGTGACTATGTCGAGGTCGGTGAAGACTCTACATGAGTTACTTCAACTACCTTATCTGTGGACATGCTCTTAATACCACTCTTCGTGGTTGAGGCCACGCAACCAGGAGGTGAAAGGCAATTTCCATGACACGCGTAACTAAGGCTTCTGCATAAGAGAGTCCCAAGAGGTACCCCAGAGCTCGGCCCCTGGAAACTTGATTATCCCGGTAGCTGGGGCTCACCGGCGCTCGCAACTTGGATACCTTCGTCCGGCCTGAGAAAGGTGGCAGCCTCCGATGAAGGTTTGCTCTTGAAGAGCGAATGTACCTCAGCTTCGGCGCCTACATAGTAAATGTCCATACTTTTTTTTGTAGACAGTGTTGCCTAAATGTCCAATGGTAGAGTAGCTGTATCTATATCACACAGTATTCCATCGCTTGTCTCAACCTGAATGGTGGGTGGGGGGGGGGGGGGCTCCCAAAAGCAACAGAGCTATTCTGACATACTGCCTGTGAAATAATTCGAGTTCTAGAGATAGCCGGCGGGTTTCGAACATATAGGTGTAATCAGCAGTTGGACTATACATGTCATGGTCACGATGTGGAACCGATATTATGTCGAAACGGTAGCTTGCTGGGATAACATGACGATTACATATCCGCAGACGAGAGGTGTTGCCATAAGATCATTTCCCATATGGATAGACCTTGCCTCTAGATGGGAAATCAATGGTGTGAATAATATAACTTCATAGCCCCGCAGCAGAGCGATACTGTGTATTTAGAGTGAAAAGCCCCTTAAAGGTGCCCAAGAGGCAACCCGCTTTGTCACCGTTACCCTTCTGGATGGCTCACGAACGAGAATATCGTCGACTAACATGATGAGGTGATGTAACAATATGGAATAAGTTCTGAAAGAAGACGGCGATCCACGTAAGAGCCACAGACCAGCGACTTTTACCTGCTTGGCATTGTGCACGTATACAAAGACGAATCATTCTGTCGAGCCAGATGGTGAAGTGAGCTAGAGTGCCTACCTTGGCAGTGCCTCTCACAGACGAATTCGACTGCCTTGCAGTGGAGGATCGACAATGGATATGCAGTGCCTTAAATACCTTAGGATTGGCAAAGTTGGCCTCTTTGTCAACGTACTATACCTGTTGTAATGAAGTACTACACAAGAGACTGGATAAATGCGCCCATACAAGACCAATGAGCTTTTTTCATGAGAGGATAAGATGCTATGGCCTGGCGTTGGGATGTGCCTACCGGATATGTAGGCTGGACCCGATGGCATGACATCGAGCCGAATGATGGATTTGTATGAATCACTTGAACGGTAACCATTAGCTACACTCAGTACTAAAGCATTGATAGTCAGCGAAGATTCTCCGGAGATATGCCTAGACTTTAGGCACTTCAACACCATGGAGTGTGTCGTTACTCGATGTGCGGTTCACCTTTGTGCCTCGGATTAATACCATGAATATTTCGCCCGTTGAATTGACCGATCTAGGCCGTAATTCAAACATGCTATCAATTAGGAAATCAGGACATACTAGAAATAGTATAGAAAAGAAGGCCAAACATTACAGGCCTTATCCAAGGACCGCGCTTTATAATATATTGTCTTGATATTAGCTTGCAACTGTCAAGTTTTTGAGCTTAGCCACATATGTTGGAAGAGACGCAATACTCGAGTTTCTGAATCCTGAACCGACTAAAAAAGAGCTTGAGCCTACCGCGTGCTAGTACATTTGATCATTGAGTTCGTGTAGTTGGAAATACGTAATCGCAATTGCGGTCGACTTATATGACGAGGACGAGGTTGTACTTCGAGCCGGTTCAGGATGCAAGTGCACCGCCATCACCAGCCACATTCAGACTGGCCCGCCGGGGAGGGCTTTTGTGCCCCGGAGGGGACTCGGTGTGGCGTCGCCGATGAAATGAGTGGACCCAAGAGACGCTAGTCCGCAAAGCGACTGCTAAGCGATAGCCCACACATTCAATTCAGGCCATTGAATTCTACGAACACGCAGACCGGCATCAGAGCAATCGTGAAGGTATTCATCAACCATTCCGTGATCCCTCAAATCAGTCAAAATGGCCGCCACTCTGCCCAACGTTTCCGCCGACCTGATCTGGGAGGTCGTCCGTAAGTTTCACCGCGGCGCCCGGCTGCCAGCGATGCCGAACTCGATCTGAATGCGCAATTTTGCTCACACCTGCTTGTTTTCTCGATACAGGCGCCCAGAATGCGTTCCTGGTCAACCGCAACGACGCCGGCGGTCTCCAGCTCTCCCGCGACCCCCTTAACCTGGTCAACAAGCACTCCCGCAAGGTATGTTGGGATCGAATCGTCAGAATACTGGCGGGGTTGAAGGGCATCTTTGGCTAACTTGTATCGCAGTACGCCGGTTTCGTCAACGACAAGGTACGATTACACCCCAGGCCGATCGAACTCGATATTCCTCCCTCGCTCGAACGATTCGATCCTTCGTAACACCACGTAGCACAGAGATGACTGACATGTGACGATTAGGCCATCGGCGTTGTCCCCAACGAGAAGGGTGGTGTCAAGGTGATCAGCAAGAACCAGAAGAACTTCAACAAGCCCTCCTAGGGCTACACCGAGGTCATCTACGGCGGCAACAAGTCTTCCCGCAAGTGAGTTTTGGACCACCGCTACAACCACAAACTTGTTGTCGTAATGCGGCACATGGAACGGGGCAAGCACGAGGATTCTGGAGAACAAACAGATGACTGACGGCTGTCGAACCATAGGACCTACTCCGCCGTTGCCCGCCAGGCTGCCGCCGGCGGCTACCGTGGCGACCTCCGCGAGGCCGCTGTCCAGCGCGTCTCTGCCATCCGCCGCTCCCAGCGCGCCGTCAAGGCCACCCCCGAGAAGAAGCCCCGCGGTGTCAAGGCCAAGGCCGCCGCCGCTGCCGAGGCTGAGGCATAAATGTTGAGATGCTGATTTAGCGGGACGAAAAAAGAGAAAGAAACAGGCTTGGTTTGGGCGTTACGTCGAGCAAATAGAGAATACCTTTTTGAGGGACACAGGCGAAACAAATCAAAAGCTTGAGTCAAAGGCCACAAAATAATGACTGGGACTGGTTTTTCGTTTGCTCCAAACGAGTGCTGCTGCTTCCCCCCTTCGCATTTGATGCCATGCGTGTGAGGGATTTGTGAGGCTCTGGGCCAACGACTTGGAAGGGCGATGATGATGATGCATGTTGAAGTATACCTTATCTTATGCCATGACGCGCGCCTGCACAGAAAGGGAAAGCTCGGAGTGGGAGTGGAGTGAGGGTGATCGAAGAGGCCGACATTGAGATAGCACAGTAGCCGGACTACGGGTCATGGTGTTGTCGATGCCGTGGTCCTCGGCCCTTACCCGGAGTTGCCCGACTAGAGTAGAGAGCGAATTCCTGCTGAACCTCGGGACCACGGGCAAGCATCGGAATGTCGAGGGTGTCATTCCGGCTTGAGCCATACCATCTTCCTACGTTGCCCCCCAAAAGTATTGTGTAGTGGAGCGGTATATTGATTGCAGTTTGTTGTTGGAGTGTTGATGAATGATGAAAGACAGGGACGCTTCTACGTCTTGCACGGAGTAAGTCTTCGCCGACATTGACCTGATCGAGATACGTGGAATGGCACCTGCGCATACATGGCGGGGTAATTTTGCCAGCCGGGGTTGCATAGGTGCTCCTAACATGGCATTTCTAACACAACGGTACGTACTCTTGATATTGTGAGTAATTCGTGCCGCAGTGTAGGTAATTCTTACATGTTCCATGAGCAAGATCTTAACCTCGTAGAAGCAACGATGAGTGAATATGTATTTTTAGTGAGCTATTCGCCCGCCCAAACACCACAGGCAGGGCCCGTAGGTTATGTTTTGCCCAGCTGTCTCATCGCCGAGGATAATGATAGCTATCACGATCTGAAGCATGTCACAGGCTTCCCATAGGAATAATGGGGCCCGTCTTTGCGTTAGGTTGTTTCTACCGTTCCCACACCCGAGTTTTGGCTATACATAGGAACGAGCTACCCCTGGAGCTCGGGGACATCGGGACATCGGGACGAGGACGGGGGACCGTTCATCAGCAGGAAAACATCGGAAGGCATTGGTCCAGCTGGCCGGGAGTTGACGGGGGGCGAATTACCGTGTTAGCCTCGTCCGTCTCTCACATGCATCAGACCGGAGGTGAATGGCGAACAAAACGGGTTGACGACGGATGTTGCAATTGGTTGCAGGACGTTGGTGGCAGGGGATTGGCGCAATCGATGCTAGGTATTGAGCAAGCACTGGGCAGTGGGCGGGAAACATCCAGAGCACCTAAGGTAGGTACCTGTAGAATGTATCTTTATCTTTCCTTCAGCGACTGCTTCCATGGGCTGGGCGTGTCTCAGTGGCCGCCTTTGTTTGGGTCGAATGAAGAGGTATCTGCGACAGCTATTCCCTAGTGCGGCAAGCCGGAAGGTACCTTACCTTGCACTTGCTCCTCTCTTTGTCCACTCTGCAGCCCGAGACAGCGGCAGCAGCAGCATCAGCAGGGCCAGCGAGCAAGCAACGCAGCAACTGGTCCGGCTAATAAAGCACCGCAACCGCGCAAGTATAAGCTACGGGATCGGGCTTGCTGGGTGCAGCGGCGCAGTACATGAGGTACAATGCCGTAAGGTAACTACACGCGCAGTGCTGCTGTCGAGTCGCTTTTCTGCGCATTACTGGCGCCTGCCGCCGCTACCACCTCACCTCGAGGAGCGATGGAGGAGCGTGCAATAGCTACAATGGAAACTTGAACCCCCCGTGCCTGCCCTGCCTCAGGAGCGGCCCCCCCATGGTCCCCTTCTCACCCCTCCAAGTTGCCCCTCTTTTTGACCCCTCCATCCAATGACACAGGCAAAGTCCCACGGAACGAGGGGTGGGAAACCAAAGGTCGCAATTCTCCCCGCGGTTGAACCTACGTCCCCGCCGACAGCCTCCGGACTAGGTATCAGCTGGCTCAGACTACTTCTACGTAACCTTGGCTCGGTTTACTTCTCCTCTCTTGCTCTCCCTTTTCATACTAAAGCAAACGATCTCCCGCTCTTGTGAGATTCATCCTCATACATCTTCCATCTTACCAGCAAAACCTTCAGTTTACGTGACTACTGTACGTTTGACGATGACCTCTCTCCCCCCCTCACCTTAGTACTTGACAAGCTTGGATAATTGTAGCGAGAGCTCCCCACACTTGGTCTCGTACCATGCGCCAGAGCTCGACATGTTAAGCGAGCAAAGCTCCAAGATCACCCCGCTAATCCGCGAGAACCCTTCAGGCCACCCTCCTCCTTCATCCATCTCCTTTCTCAAACCGAATAACAAGAATCACAATCAAAATGGTCAAGGCCGGTATGTTCCCACCACCTGAGACTATCGCGCAAAGCCTCGTCAATCTAATCATTTCTTAGTTGTTGCTGGCGCCTCTGGCGGTATTGGACAGGTACAGCGAATCCGGAACCCCGCGTGGTCAGCAAATAACGTTCACATTGCTCACCACCAACCTGTCTACTCTAGCCTCTGTCCCTCCTCCTCAAGCTCTCTCCCCTCGTCGATGAGCTTGCCTTGTACGATGTCGTCAACACCCCAGGCGTCGCCACCGATCTCTCCCACATCTCTTCCAATGCGGTACGTTTCATCGCAGTCTCAATTGTCTCGTGGCACCCGTAGTACCGATAGCTTGCTAAACAGAGGTGCCGCAAACAGAAAATCGCTGGCTACCTGCCCAAGGATGATGGCGCCAAGGCCGCCTTCAAGGATGCCGATATCATCGTCATTCCCGCTGGTATTCCTCGTGAGTTACACTTGCGGAGCCTCGTCCGCTGCTTCTTTCTAACGGCCAATCCACTCTAGGCAAGCCTGGCATGACCCGCGACGATCTCTTCAACATCAATGCCGGTATCGTCAAGGGCCTCATCGAGGTTGCGGCCGAGGTCGCCCCCAAGGCCTTCATCCTTGTCATCTCCAACCCTGTCAACTCCACAGTCCCTATTTCCGCCGAGGTTCTGAAGGCCAAGGGCGTCTTCAACCCTCAGCGTCTGTTCGGTGTCACAACTCTCGACATTGTCAGAGCCGAGACCTTCGTTGCCGAGATCTCCGGCAAGTCCACCAGCGAGCTCAATGTTCCCGTTATTGGCGGTCACTCCGGCGAGACCATTGTTCCCCTCTTCAGCAAGGTCAAGCCTTCAGTGTCCATCGCCGACGACAAGTACGATGCTCTCGTCAACCGTGTCCAGTTCGGTGGTGACGAGGTTGTCAAGGCCAAGGACGGCGCTGGTTCTGCCACTCTCTCCATGGCCTACGCTGGCTACAGGTAAGAAATCGGACGCTCGACAACTTAAGGTCAGGGACTGACGTGTGATAGATTCGCCGAGAAAGTCCTCAAGGCCCTTAAGGGCGAGAAGGGTCTTGTTGAGCCTAGCTACGTCTACCTCCCCGGCGTTCCCGGCGGCGAGGAGATTGCCAAGAAGACCGGCGTCGACTTCTTCTCCGTTCCCATCGAGCTTGGCGTAAGTTGCACAGCATTCCATCCTGTCCCCTGTCCAAATCTGAATGGGACCCAACACTGACATATTCGTAGCCCAACGGTGCTGAGAAGGCCATCGACATTCTTGGCGACATCACAGAGAAGGAGCAGAAGCTTCTGGAGGCTGCGGTTGCAGGATTGAAGGGCAACATTCAGAAGGGTGTCGAGTTCGCCCACAAGGCTCCCCAAAAGTGATTCCCCCCTTTGTACACTTGTTTCCAGTAACAGCCCCCGACCCCCTCTCAAGGAAGCCGCATGACAACAGCTTCCAACAATGTAGCCAAAAAATGGTGATAGATGAAATACAACCGAGGGAGAATTATGGCTGATCGACTCTTCTTTTTCCTAGGCTGTGAGGTGTTATTGGTCTCGCAAGTGTATGGTTGACCAGCGTATATAACACCAGCTGGGATTCTCTTGAGTCCGCGTACGTAGGGCAACGGCGTCGGTAGTTTTGGATATGGCGATAATTGCTGCTGGTTTATAATTGGAGTAAGACACCTTGGGCATCAACTCGAATGACCAGATCTTTGGTCGATACTCTGCAAAAAGTCTAAATTCTTTCAACGCTTGCATGCCGTGTCATTGACACTTCTCTATGGTTTCCCCACGCGCCATTTGTTTGGGACAGGGGCTTCTTGATACGTGAAGTTGGGTATTATGTGCTTGACGGCAGGGTCTTGATTTGGAAAATAGCTGCCGGCAGCTCGTTGGTCTCGGCTTGGACGGTTGCGTTGATACCTAACGCCGCTAGCGCTCCGCGCACAATCCCGCACGGGAACCAGAGGAACTGTAGCCAAACAAGTCAGCACCCTGTAGGTCGTCATATTGATAGATCGGCGTGGGTTTAGACGTACTGGCTGTGCCCGAACAACCGCCTGTCCGCCAGCTTCTGTACTCATTCTCGAGAAAGGTTTGAACGAGTTGTCTGTCAGTACGTAAACGCCCTATTCCAACGGACTAGATCAGCCACCCAATTCCCAAGTCGCTCGTCTGGAGCGTCGCCCTTGACCAGGCCTTCCGATAGGTAGAGGGGATATCGCTGACGTACCCTGTGATTTGTCTTGAGGTTGTCAATCTGTTTTCTAAACACGAGCGACCAAAGATCCTTGCAGACAAACTTGATGACGTCGAGCGTATCGTTGAATCGTGGCCGGTCTCTCGAGAATCTGAACACCAAGTTCATAGACCGTCAGCTTCCAATCGTTGTAAAATCCCAATACTGTGTCTTCGTCCCCCCTTGCTATCGCCAAAGGCGGCGCACAGAGGAAGAGGAGGGAGGCACAAGAGGAAACGTACCTCTCAACAAGCCCCTGCCCAACACGATATCCCAGCGTCTCAAGCCGATAAAACACCGCATCCCGCTCCTCGTCCTCGTCCAGCTTCCTGACTGTGCTCCCGCCCGCAGCCCCGTCCGCGCTCGACGGCGCAGCACCTCCGTCGGCCCCCCCGCCCTGACTGTGGCTCACCGTCGACAGCGCGTCAGCTGAAGCACCTCCTCCTGCAGCGGCAGCGCCCCCACCGGCACTATTCGCATCAGTCGGCGCGGCTTCGAGGTCTCTCGTCACGCGAAAGGCCATGGGCACGAGCTCGATGAGGAGGAAGTCGAGACAGGAGGAGTTAAGGAAGGAGGCCGACGGGTCCGTGGCGTTGTACGGCGGCATGACGCTTTCGAAGGACATGGCTTCTTGCTGGCTGGGAAGCTAATTGTGGTATGGGCGTGGAAGAATAGTCGCTATGGTTCCTGGCTTCGTCGAGGAGGGTTTCGCGCGGTTATTGGCTCTCTCGAGTATGGTTCGTTTGTCTGTGTGGGGCTCGATTGCGATGAAAGTTTGGTGTTGATCCAAGGCAATGGAGACTAGGCAGCGAAGTTCGTAATAGTCAGTTCGGCGTGGAATCAGAGATGACGTTGATGCAATGGCGCTTGAAGGAAATCGCAGGAGTAGTTTTGGACACTGTTTCGTCAAGGCCAATGTGCGGTTCAAGGTAGGTAGCAGGTAGCTGGAGGCGGATGAACGATTGAAGCCGCTACCTAGGTAGGTAGGTACCTGAAAGAGCGAGGTCGGGTACGTACCTGATTTGACATGGAACGTCGTGGAGCTGGCCTCTAAGCTCTTCAGGGTCCACCCACCAGAGCTCCAATTCCGATTCGACAGGGATTACAGTAGACAACTTGCACGTTATGTTGGCACACGATCACGGACGGGTAATGATGGACGTAGACGAAGAGGAGAGTCCTCAGAGTGATTTCATCTCATTATACGGATGTGATATCCGTAGCGTAGTGTTTGGTATTTGTATCCCTCGCTTTCCTAAGGTACCAAGCTGGCAAAGTTTCTGAGGCATCTACCTCACATCTAAGTAGAGCTTTGCTCAGACGCCTGCTATCGCCCTGATTCATGCCTATGGCATAAGGCTGTTGGGGCTGTTGGAATATGTTTTGCCTCCTAAACGCCTGGACAGCTATCCATCCGTCCGTTTCCACGCCCAAAGAAAAAACACATACATGAGCCACAAATCCGCCTTCATTAGGTAGGGAAGTATGTACGTGCTTATTGAGGCGGCTAACCTCATGCTCCATGTCTCGCAGCTCGTTGATAGAGATTGCCAGGGTGGCCTCCTCAAAACATGCTGCTACTGTAACCATTGCTGTTGTAGTTACTCGATCCCGCCCCCTGTAGTTGTTGCCGCTTCGGAGGCGGTGCGGCTGGCTCATCATCGTCTGATAGGGTCAGGTCTATTGTCACCCTATCCGAATGCAGTCTCTTGGCGCTTGTTGTGGCCACGCCCCGCGGCATCGTCGAGCTTTCTCGAGACATCACCGTTGTCGTCGGAGTTGCCGTGCTGGCGACTGACCGGTTGGGAGTTTCGAAGTTTCGACTGCGAACTGGGTTGACCTCCACGATACCCCAGTCGTCGTCGTCGTCATCATCGTCTTCGTCAACAAGGCCGCTTCCACCATTGGTCGGCCTGTTCTCGGCCTGTCCTGTGTTCACTCGCCACTGTCCGTCGGGTTCAATGGTGACTTGATCTAGGGACTTTGATGTGTTCGCTAGGATGTCTCTTACGTACCTTCGACGGATGTTAGCTAGAAATTGTGGGGGCGATACATGGGACTTACTCGTCAACGGCCAGCTGTGCGTATGGCGCCGGTTTATTGCAAATCGGGCAAAGCCACTGAGGGCCCTGCTCTTGCAATTGGAGGTACGACGTTGCGTCGAAACATTGGATGTGCGAACAGTTGACAGAGCGGCACGGGACATCAAGACGCATGTAGGATAAAGGACACTTAAGAGACAGGACTTGAGATGTCGTGACGATATCTGTATCCGCCGCTTTCTTGCTGACTGGAGGGTTTTAGTCTCTTGTTGATAATATGGGAGTAAATCGGCAAAACGTACTCTCCTCAATCACCTTGTTTTTGGGGATCTTCTGCCCCTTCTTGATGTTGTCGGCCAGGTCCTGGGCCGAGGTGATACGGCAGACATTCAGGACAAGATAGAATTTCTGCAAACAAATTAAGTGTCAGCGGTAAAAGACGGAGCAGGGTATTGAGATTCGTAAATCTGAGGCAACCCACCTTTTGAGTCAACGCATAGGTGAACTCAACGAGATTTCTGTTGTCATTTTTCAGACGCAAATAACTCGTAATGTCGACTGGCCTTGTCGAGCCTGGCTTGTTCTTCAAGCCTCTGAGATTCGCCTTGACCTCGTTACCGTTGACCTTGATCTCCGACTGATGGGGAAACGCGATATCCTGGACGCCATTGCTATCTCCGGCGCAGAAGACCATGATGCGTAGTGACTTGTCATCGAGAACTCTGTTCAGATTGAGATTATCGCTGACTTTGACTGGAATTGAGACCATGTTCCTATGCTGGCTCATAGCTGATTGGGAAATTAGCAACGACCAAGATGAAACATGAAATGGCGACCTACCCTCGCACGAGCGCACATCGCCTACCCGGAACTGGATCTCGTAGAAGGGACTGTTCTTGAAAGAGAGCCCTGCATCAAAGTTAAGCGTTTGTTCAAAGGACTTTTGAGGGAATGACGTACCGCTTGATCCATACCCGGGCAGAGCAGGGCCATTCGCACCGCTGGGGCGGGCATTGCGCCCCCAGTATTGGTCTTGCCGCATCATTGACACTGGCGGAGTCGCTGTGGCGGGACGTCCACTCTTTTGAGAGGCGGGCGAAGCGGAGGAGCCGGTCCTTGTGGTCTCGATGCTTCGTTGGATTTGCTGGAAGCGAGTCGCGTCGCTGTTCTTGAAGGCTTCTTCGATAGCTGACGGGCAAAAGATGTTAGCCTTAGGTGGTTCTGAGAAGCAAACTTCGCTGCCTGGAGCAATGCTCAGACACGACAGCGCCCGTGAAACAGCTGGAGCCAGAGAAGGGGCGCAAAAGGAGGTATCTCAGGCGGCCGAAAGGGCTCAAGAAGGAAAAGTACTCACCACTGACGATGCGACTTTGCAGAGCCGCCTTAACGCCGCTGCTAGTGAGCCCGTTGAGCTGACAAATTTGGGATAATTGGCGGTTCAGAAGCTGGTTGCTGTTCACCAGCTTGACCAGAGCCTGGAGCTCATGCCTCTGTATGGAGGTCATGGTTCTCGGGCGAGGTGAAAGGGTTGTGGTGGTGTCTTCGGTGACGGCCTCATGAAGGTTCGCAGGTGCGACGTCGGATCGACTTCGGTCGTTGGTACCTAGAGGCGCCGTCGACAGGCCGTGGGGGTAGGTGGCGGATACTTGTCTGCGTCAAAGTCGTCGGCCGAGGAATGGGTGGAAAGCAAAGAAGAGAAGGAGAACGACGGGCCTCAAGTGAAAATAACAGTCATGGGCGCGACCACACGAGGCAGGAGCGACGAGGCTCGTGGTGCGCGCCGACAGGCAAGAGCCAAAAGTGCGTGGGGAAGTTGCAGTCGGGTCGGTCGAGGAAGGCAAGGGCAGGGTAGGTAGCTCCCGTCCCGTACTGCTCGGTGGGTTGGTGGTGGTGGCGGCTCTGCTGCTGCGCTGCCCTTCCCGTCTTTTTTTTTCCTTCTTCACTCTCGGCTTTGCGATAATGGAGACAGGCAGAGGGATATACCAATGTTCCCAAATGCGACAACGATAGCAGGTAACGACCCTGATGTGTGCGAAATTGCTTGTGCGCTTACCCACCGATACGAACTCTATTGCATCGAGCAGTAATATGAATATGATATCGACGCCCAAGGTAAGAGCAACGGCATTAGTCCAGCGTACGGATGAAGTGAGGTCAAACTAGGCCAGGGGCCATTTCTTGAGTCAGCAAAGGTTTGATGTCATCCGCGACTATCGGCCTTTGGGGGCTCTGTGAAGACGGGTGTTACTGAACGGGTAGGAGCCCACCACAGCTGAATACCTTGCGACTACAGCAGCAATCAAGCCGTATTCTGGATGTGGGCCTGAATTAAAGCAAGTGAAGCGTGAAGGTGAGTTATCCAAGGGAAGTGCTGAGGTGAGATTCACAACTAGTGAGACTCGATGATGGTGTGGACACTGGCCGGGAAGTGTGTAGGCAGGAAATGGCGGCTCTGTGTGGTCTTTCTTAGGGGAGAGTAGTTGAACGTCCCCGTCGGGCAGGTGAAAGCCTGAACCGATGACTCTCTAGTGGGCGGTCCGCCGTTGTTTCAGCATCTGTGTCCCCTAAGAAGCAGACAACGCATTTGAGAAACCAAAATTCCTGGGTCATTGCCCGTCCCGTTCTGGAAACCACCGCCAGCCAGAGGCGCCTTCCAGGTGTTTGGAAGAATGTGGGGGTGTCAATAGCCGGCAGCCCCTACGACGGCCGATTGACTGAGGTGAAGGTGGTCTAGCCCATGTGAGTGAGACGCCAGGATGGTTTTGCTGCCGTCCAAAGCGCTGCGGCCTGCATACCCTTCCTGACTGGACGACTGGATTGGCAGGCGGGGCACGGCTGCAACCACCTGTGTAAAATTTCCTATCATCACTCAGTGAAGACCGTTTGCTTTCACATGGTCACTCTCACCGACTTGAATACTCGACATTTCTCAGTAATCCGAGACATATCAAGGTTGTTCCTCACTCAGCCTGCTGTTAACTTCTTGCCTGTATAAACACAGCGAGACGTCTCCTCAAATCCTTCATAAACACTACACCGCCCGGTACATATCCGCAGCAATGGCCAAAAGCGCGAGAGCCAGCGTTATCAAGAAGAACAACCAGAGACTCAAGGCAAATGTCTTTGGTCCCGTTGAGCAGGCCAGAGCCGAGCGTCTCTCGGCGAAGCTGCTAGAATTGGCAAAGGCCCCCAAGCCTGAGAGGGAGGCAGACACCAAGATGGATGTTGAGGATGACGACGATGGTGAGTTCCCAGCCATTTTCCAAGGCAGTTCCATGAGGCAAAAAGTTTCGAAACTGACATTCCAAAAGCGGAAATCAACGGTGACGATGAGAAGAAGGAGGCCAAGGCGGATGACACCTGTAAGCTGAGCTCACTCGATAATTCCCGTCACAAAGACTGACTCTCGTCACAGCCATGGACGTTGACTCGGCGAAACCCAAGCGTCGCTCTGGAAGAATTCAGAAGCAAAGGAAGAAGACTTCCAAGGTCGTCTTCCCCAAGTACAGCGATCGTCGCGGAGGCTCCAAGGGCGGAGTTTCCAAGAGAAAGTAAAGGCTTGTTGTCCTTTCACTGGTTATTCCCCTCGCCTTTTGCAGCATCATGGGCGAAGAGTCGCGCTCGATCAAGAAAAATCGTAGCGCGCTCACTCGGCGAGTCTCATGATGAGGAACTCATTCCTGGACATATCCAATTCCTTTTCCGGCGTTCTTGTGAATAGTGGGATACTAAAATTTTCATCGGTTATTTTGGGGGGTCATTTCACACTTTTCACCCCATTGAGAGAGTACATTGGAGACGCGGTCAAACAGTTGATAGACCGGTAGACATGGCGCTGGGCATGGCCAAATAGCTGCCAGACGAATAATGAAAAATCACTATCAACCTCCAGTTACTCCACGTTCAATACTATTTCAACGTACTTCATTCATTGATACTCAGTCCTGTGCCGGGTGAAGCGGAACAATATTACCTACTGGTCGTATCGGCCGGGGTTCTCTCTGCTCGGACTCCCCTACTATGTTCTCGACCAATCATCGTTCGGGCGCGACTCCCTCCAGTTCGGTGCATGTCATCCCTGTGCAAGAGCTGTTACAGTGTCCTCTCAGCTCCCGAGGTCCTGTTATGTCCATCATGCCTAGCGATGTGTGAACACAGGTAAACTGACCTGTGGCCCCCCCGGTTACCTGACCTGACCAAGGAAAAGGGACGTGACCTGAGCGCTCTTCTGATTGGCCCGTGGAAAATAAGTGGGTCCAGTTGACCTAATTCTAAAGTAATCTCAAGGTGATTTAGAACTAGTTTAGAATTAATTTAGAACTAATTCTAAATTATAACTTAAATATTATAAAATATACTTATTTTAATATAAAAAAATATTTTTATACATATATTATACTAATTAAAGTATTAAATAATTTATATAAATATAAGAATTTAAGTTTTTAGTTTTTTATAAATATATTTAAAATAATTTTAAAGTTTATTTAGAATTAGTTTGGAATTAATTCAGAACTAATTTAGAATTAATTCTAAATTAATTTTTATTAATTTTAATATTTAATAGTAGCTTTATATTTTAATTTTAGTTTTCATAATACTATTTTTCTTAAAAAATACTTAAAAATATATCTATAAGTAATTTAATTAAAAATAAAATTTGATATTAAAATTTATTTATATTATATTAATTTAATATAAAACTAATTTAGAATCGATTTCGAATCGATTCTGAATTACATTTAGATCACCTGCGGAGTGGCACGGGCCACACTCACGTGAAAATGTGGGGTGGTCAGCTAACACCCCCCCCCCCCCCCCCCCACAGGTCAGTTTACCTGTGTTCACAGCGATGTACCAGGGTAATTATCTACCTGATTACTCCGTACCTCGATACCTTACCATCCCTACGGATACCTTGCGCATACTCTTTAGCTATTTGCTCCGCCTGCCGGACACTCGCTTTGCCCATTTGGGGTCTAAGCGACTGGATCCCGAGAACCTTGACGGAACTGCCACCGTTGCCTGCAGATTGGCAACTTCACCCGTCTTCCATCTCACCATGGTTTGCGCGCCTTTCATCCCTTGTCGCATCATGATCGAATAAGGCAGCTGCTTTCTGAACGCGATGACTCTATTCTCAAGCCATCAAACAACTCGACGACTTCAATAATATACTGAAAGTAAACGAGGCTTTCGCATTGCCATTCTGCGGCCAAAGGTCATCTTGATGGATACGCGACGAACATGTCTTTTCGGTACGGCCCGGGCTTCCTGGCAGCTCTTCTCACAATCGCCAACATCCTGATTCCACTGGCGGTTTTCACGTTTGCTACCGGTTTCTTTCCGTATAAGCCGGTTCTACCAGGTTTGGCTCAATATGAGGCCCTTGAATTTGGCCCGCCGCCACAGGCACCCTTCGACCGCCTCATTTTTATGGTCGTTGATGCGTTGCGAAGGTAAATGCGGCTCACAGTGCCCCCAGGCTTTTGACAATACTAACATCATCACAGCGACTTCGTATACTTGAATGGCACCGGCTTCACATACACTCAAGAGTACGCCGACGAGCACTCTACCGTCTCACTCTCACCGTGTTAACCATGTTATAGGCTCATCCGCGATGGTGCCGCCCTACCTTTCACGGCGTATGCGCGGTCACCAACCGTCACCATGCCCAGAATCAAAGCCATCACCACTGGCTCAATCCCGTCTTTCCTGGACGTCATCTTGAACCTGGACGAAGCAGATTCGTCCTCGACTCTCGCTGCTCAAGATACCTGGCTTGCCCAGATGAAAGCCAAGGAGACGGGGAAAATGCTCATGTACGGCGATGACACATGGCTGAAGCTCTTCCCGGGCACTTTTGACCGTGCCGATGGCACCGCGAGCTTCTTCGTAGCAGTGCGTCGTCTTCATGATCATCCCTTGCTGTCCCTTAACTGACTGGTCTAAGGACTTCACCGAAGTGGACAACAATGTCACCAGGCACATAGACAGCGAGCTGAAGAATGACGATTGGAGCACGTTAGTTCTCCACTACCTCGGGCTCGATCACATCGGGCATAAATCAGGACCGCGAAGGTAAGATTAGCTTTGGATCGCCTTCCGAATCTCCCTTGCTGACTATAGTTAGCTCACACATGGTACCCAAGCAACATGAGATGGACGGTATTGTGAAGCGTATATACAACGCCATGGAATCACGAGAACATATGGCTTCCACATTGATGGTTCTCTGCGGAGATCACGGTATGAACGATGCCGGCAATCATGGAGCTTCTTCTCCCGGAGAAACCTCTCCGGCGCTCGTTTTTATCTCTCCCAAACTAAAGGCTTTGCAACGGAACCTCCAAGCTCCTGTTCCATTTCGAGAGGACTTCTCCTACTACACCAAGATTGAGCAGTCAGACCTGGCACCCACCCTCGGTGCTCTGCTGGGCTTTCCGGTGCCGCAAAATAACCTTGGCGCCTTCATATCCGACTTCCTGCCTTTCTGGCCCGACAGTGAGTTTATGCAGGCTCCAGCTTCGGTTACGTAGTGGCTCACACTTGACAGGAAATGATCAGATCCAACTGCTCGTCCGCAATGCCCGGCAGATACTGAACATTGTGACAGTAACTTTTGGCTCCGAGATGTTTGACTTGGGGTCTACCTTTGATCAAAAAACGTGCTCAAATCCTCGGGATGATGCCCAGGAGCTAGCTTGTGAATGGCACCGCGTCAATGATGCACTCAAAACCATGGATGGCGAGGCCGAGTTAGATCCAACCTGGCGTGAAGCCATGTCAAAGGTACGTCAACACCCTGACCTCAGTGCATCAAACCATGAATCTGTGCTGACATCCAATAGTGGCTCAGCAGAGCGCAGGATCTGATGAGCAGCATGGCCAGCAACTACGACATGGGAAGGTTACATATCGGCGAAGCAGTTGTCGGCTTCGTTGCCAGTTCCCTGATATTCGGCGCTCGACTTAGTTTGATACCGCTACTGGCCATCTCAGTTACGTACGGCATCATGATGTTCGCGAGCAGCTACGTAGAAGAAGAACACCATTTCTGGTATTGGGCCACATCGGCCTGGCTGGGCTCCATGGGCATCAAAAAGATGCAGTCGTAAGTGCCAAGCATACTGTTAGCACTCACAATCACAAAGACTGACATGGGCTACAGCACCCGGTCGCCATCAGGAACACTAGCATCTCTTCTCATCGCCCTGATAGCAACTAGACTGATCCGGGGATGGAACCAGACAGGCCAGAAGCACGCCGGCGAGCCCGATATCGCTAAAACCTTCATCGTTACACGCCCTCCCATCCTTTGGGCCCTTGTCAGCGTAACCTATCTTTTCCTTTTTGTACAACTACTTAGAAAACTCCGCGGCCTTCCCCGCGCCGGCGTGACAGCTGCGTCGGCTCTTCTAGTCCTCTCCGCCTTCACGTTCAAGCTCGCCTTTACCAACGAAGACGCACCAGAGCTCGTGACCGGGCCCCTCGCAACCCTCAACACCCTAACCCAGGGCATCTCCCTCGTCACCCGAGCCCGCCTCGTCTTCGCCGGCATCGGCGCCGCAGCCCTCTACTCATCCTACCTAGCCCTCTCCAACCCAGAGACCGAATCACGGCACACATCCCCCCTCCTTCACCACCTCATCACCCTCCTCCTCGCAACCCAATCCCGCGTCACAAATATCCCCCTCCTCCTCCTCTTCACCCTCCAACTACCTCTTCTCGCCTCTCTCGACCTCTCCCTGCCCCTCCTATCTACGACCTCCCTCCTCCTCCAGTACGCCTCCTTCTTCGCCTTTGGCGGCACAAACGCAATCTCCTCCGTCGATCTCTCGAGCGCCTACAACGGCGTGGGGGGCTTCGACGTCGTCGCCGTCGGCATCCTGACCTTTGTGAGCAACTGGGTCGGCCCCATCTACTGGGCGTCCGCAACGAACCTGCTCCTCCTGCAGTACCGCGGCCGCAGAGCCGGCAGCGACGAAGGCAGGTACGTGTTTTTGCGACACATAGGGCACACGACCTTGTTCACGGCGTGCAGCGTCGCGTTCGTCATGGTGGCGTGCGAGGCGCTGCGGACGCACCTGTTTGTCTGGACCGTATTTTCGCCAAAGTACCTGTACTGCATGGTCTGGACCATCGGCCAGCATCTTCTCGTCAACGTCGTATTTGCTGGTTTGTTGTACCGTTTGGGATCGGCTTGATATACGAAGCATTCACCACTATTCGCCAACTACCTATCGTAGGTAGTAGCAGGCTTGTAATACTAAGCAGAACGCGTTGAAAAGGATGAAAACAGCAAATACATTGTCAATCCTGCAAGGAGTTCATCATTACTAGTACATAGATCATAAATTCTTGTAGAGAAAACCGTTCCGCAATGCTCCCGGGATCCGGGGATAGGTATCCGTCAAGCCAAAAACATACCACCCGAATTGAAAGAACCCATCCCATTTGCCATGATACTCACTCACGCGCCCTCCTCATCCGAGAGCAGCTCGCTCACAATCGAGTCACCGTCATCCTGCCGCGTGTTCTGAATCACGGTATCATCGCTATTCTCGTCTTCCTCCTTAATATCAGGCTCCATCGTAATGGTCTTGTCCTCGTCGGCGTCGTGCAGCCTCGAGGACGCGACAGAACCGGCGACAGACGGCGCGACCGAGTCCGCACGCGACATGGCGACGGAGACGCTCCTGCTCATGCGGCGCGGCTCGCCGTCCTGCTGCTCGCCGAGATTGGCGACGATCTTGCCTAGGCTGACGTGGATCTTGTTGAGGGCGTTGCGGCCTGTGGTGTCGGTGACGAGTTTGTCGTTGACGGCAATGGTGATCTCGTCGTAAACCTCCCTGATCTTTTCTTCTGTGCTTGTAGGCGAGATGTAAAGCTTTCCGAGGAGGGGTGCGACCACCTTTTTCTCTTCCTCTGAGATTGTGGGTTAGCGCTGATGTTCTGAACATGAGTGGATCACAATGAAATAACCTACTGCTCAAGTTTCCGCCTAAGCGGTCCAGAATGTCTAGAGCGAATTCCAGATGAATATCACCATTAACAGTCTTCTTCTCCAAGTCGAGCCCAGTAGCAGGGTTGAAGCACTTGCGAGGATCAGTCCAGTCCACCAGGCAAGCACCAATCGTCGTCAGACTCTCCATCTCCTCATTGACATCGGCGTCATCGTCCTCCAAATTCTCACGGACGTTCAACAAGGCATGCAGGGCGTCCAGGGCGACGGTGCGCATGAGATCCTGGTTCTCCGCTCGCGAGTAGCAGAACACGGGCAGGAAATAGTTGAGAGCCTGCCTGACGCTCTGGTTGGATGCAGTGACAGGATCGAAGTATTGGACAACCAGCGTCTTGAGCATTTCCGCTGAAGCTTCCTGATCCGTGACAACACGGCCCAGAAGCAGCTTGGACACCGCCAAGGTAGCGGCAGCCTGGACCTCGGGGGATCTGATGCCCGACTTGAGCGCCTTGATGTAGATCTTGAGCAACGCTGGCGTTGAGCTCAATAGCTGAGCGCCATGGACGTTGAGGATATCAGTGAGAATTTGCAACGCGGTGATTTGTAGGGCAGTGTGGCCCTTGGTAAAGAAGTGCATGAACAGCGTCAGGTTCTCCTCGGCCAGTGACCTGTCGAGCAGGGAACAGAGACCTAAGCAGACGAGACCCCTCTCACGGACGGGTGCTTCGTGACTTCGCACAGCTGGGACGACAAGATTGTTAAGCATCGACACCAGGTGGTCGTTCTGCTGCAGGTCGCCAGCGACGTTTGATAACATGCACTGCACAATATGCAGACACTTCATGTTGATCATAATTTCCTTGACCGCCTTTGCCCTGGCCTCTTCTTCACTGAGCTCGGGACTCTTGTTCCGGCTCCCACTCCTCGTGGGGGTGGTGTCACCACTGACCTCGGATCTCGCCGAGTGAAAGCTGTCGTCGGTACGGTCATCAGGCGCTGGGTCGTCAACGATAGTATCATGAACGTCGGCAACAGCCTCCAATACCACTGAGCAGAACTCTTTCTCACCGGCGTTGTCCGGAGCACAAATGTCTCGGAGAACGTTGATCGTGAGCTTTGTTACATCGTCAGGGAGCTCGGGGACTGAGAGGGATTGGCGGAGGAGCGCAAACATCTTGCGACGGCCAACCTCATCGGAGTAGTCAAGAGTGATGGCAATGTGGAGCATCTGCTCAACAATGAACTCTTGCTCTACCGTGTCCTCTTCTTCATCTTCTTCGCTATCTGCCTGAGAGACCCTCTTGATAGCCTCAATCAGAACGCCGAGGTATCTTTCCAGATAGAATGCGAGCGTAGTCACTTCAGGCAGCTTCTCCTCGACCAGTGACTCGTACTTGCCATTGCCCTCGGTTCTGCAGAAGTCGTTGAAACTTCGAGCGGTAAAGACTGACTCTGCAGAGAGCGTCTCCCAAAAGTTCTTATCAAAGGTGACAGCTTCTCTGTAATCGGGTCTACCCTCCCAGAATCCCTTCATCGCTTCGAGGGCAACGCCATTTTCCACTCCAGAGTTCACGACGTCGATACGCTCTAGGAGCTCGTGAAGACCGTCGAAGTTTGGCGGTGCAGGTTCAGCGGGTGGCGCGCCTTCCTCAGGCGGCGGAACACCAGCGCAGTCCTCGATCCAGCGTTCACGGAACAGCCTGCCCGCCGACTTGCGGACATTCTCGTCTCTGTCGCGGAGACCCCATCTGAGGAGTTTCTCTCTCATTGAGAGAGAGAGATGTCGGAAATCGCCGAGGGCGGGAAGCAATCGCGAGTAGACCGCTCTGCGAGTCAAAGCATCCTGGTCTCTAGCGCGTTCGAGCAAGTATGGTAGGGTGGATGGGAGAATAGGGAGATTGACGAGAAGTGACCTTCTCACATCTGCGCTAGGATCGTTCTGTATGACCTCTAGCAGCTTCTCGAGAAGGCCGCTGGCCTCGTCGTCCTCGCTATCGTCCTCATTCGCGGCGGCATCAACCTGATTGCCGGCCAAACGTCCCAGACCCAGAACCGCCTGTGCACGAACCATTGCCTCCTTGTCACGGATACGTTTAAGAAGACCATGGCGAAGTTTTTGGAAGAGATCGTCGTCGATGGCGTCGAGGGAGTTGATGATATGAGAGATCAACTGGGTGGATCGGTATCGCACAAACTTGTCCTTGGCCGTCATCAGGGGCAAAATTGTGCTCATGAGATAGCTGGTGAGTCTTGTGCTGGGGGTCTCGGGCATGATGCTAGCATCCTCGTCGACCTCTCCAAGAATCTCGTTGTCTTTGTCGTTGGCGTGTCTAAGGAAGAATCCGACAAACCGAATGGTCTTCTCTCCAACACTCTCTGCCTTCTTGATAGGCATGACTCTTAGGACACATCGGACGAACTCGGAGTTGAAGGCTTCCTCATCGAAGTCGCTTGCTGCGGTCTTCTTCAGACTGGTCGGTTCGTATGCGCAAGCTTCCTGGATCTTGCGCAATGTGACAACCAACTTGCGGTGCGATGCTGTATTTCTTTGCGCATCGCGGAACACGGCGCATACTTGGCCGCGGAGCTCACTGTCTGGTCTTTCGGTCGGGATATCTGCGGCGACTGATGAGGAGCGGGATGCTGTTGATGCTCGGGAGCCAAGGGTCGCTGCTGAGGATTTGTGCGACACTGCCGCTGAGGTCCTCGTGGACCTAGTCGATACTCGTGCCGGCATAATGAGGTTTGTCGTCGTGTATTGACGTTATATGGCGGCGGATTGGTCGAGACCGCGTGAAACTTCGGAAAAGTTGTCGTTGTTAATGAAACCAAAAAATGATGTGTTTGTTGATTAGTCTCAAGGATGGATGACAGGCGCCCCGTTCGCGAATTAGCTGTCAACGCACACAATTACAGTGGGTGACTTACCCCCCGGCGCGTTTTTGTTTTTATCCAGTCTGCAACGGGCGAGTCAATAGACTTCCGGAACAGGTATAGCGCGGGGTCGGTCGACTTCATCCCCGCTTCCCGACTTCAAGTGCCCGCACGTGGTGATAAGCTTAGAAAAAAATCCTTATCGAAGAATTTGGCAGCAGCGAATTGCCAGCCATTTCCTGCGCAGAGAACGAAGCCTCTCCACAACCTACGGTAGTTGGGGTTTTCAACTTTAACTGATCCCGTTCTTTCTCTTGGGAAGCCGTTCGCAGAGATTTCTTTTTTTCCCGATTATTACTGTACAACATGTCGTCTCCCGGAAAGCCGCTTAAGCGGTCTCGAGCTGAGGAAGACGAGCACGATGCTCTCGTCGCAGCCGCCGTTGCAGAGAACATCGCCGCAGACGCTGTGTCGGAACCGAAAGCCAAGAAGGCCCGAACAGAAGCCAATCGCTCTCTTTTCGTTCGCTCCCTGCCTGCGACCGCCACCAGCGAATCGCTCACCGATTTCTTCTCCGAACATTTCCCTGTCAAGCATGCGACCGTTGTTCTGGACAAGGCGACCAAAGCTTCCCGAGGCTATGGCTTCGTTACATTGACAGATGCTGAAGATGCTACGGAGGCCAAGAAGAAGCTCAACAACATTCTCTGGGAGGGACGCCGCATCAAGGTCGATGTTGCCGAAGCTAGAACTCGTGACGCAAAGGAGAGTGCCGTTGGCGCGGCCGCATCTAGCGCAAAGCAAAAGCGTGCGGATGATCTTGAGGAAGCAAGGAAAGCCCCGAAGCTAATCATTCGCAACCTTCCTTGGTCTATCAAGTCTTCTGCGCAGCTGGGTGCGCTTTTCCGCGCCTATGGCATTGTCAAGTTCGCCGATCTTCCCCAGAACAAGGGCAAGCTCAAAGGATTTGGTTTCGTTACCCTTCGCGGCAGGAAAAATGCTGAGAAGGCTTTGGAGATGAACGGAAAGACCATTGACGGAAGAACCATTGCCGTTGATTGGGCTGTGGGCAAGGACGAATGGGAAAAGGCCAACGGCGCGAGGGAAGAGGAAAGAGATTCAAAGAAGAAGAACGAGGAGGGGGAGGATGAGGAGGAGGAGGAAGATGCAGCCGAAGACGAGAATGCCAGCAAGGAGCTCACCGGAGCTGACGCAGATCTGGAAAACTTCATGAAGAACCATATCATGAACCTCGAGGACGAGGATGACGAGAATGAGGACGAAGACGAAGACGACGAGGATGATGAGGAGCTTTCCGACGGAGAGGAAGACAGCGAAGACGAGGAAGAGAAGAAGCCCGTCAAGAAAACGCAATCTACCGACAACACATCAACACTCTTCATTCGAAACCTGCCCTTTACCGTTACGGACGACCAATTAAAGGAGCACTTCGCTAAATTCGGTGCCGTCAGATATGCTCGCGTAGTGATGGATCGCGCAACTGACAGACCGGCGGGTACCGGGTTTGTCTGCTTCGTCAGCGAGGAAGACTCAAAAGCCTGCATCAAGGGCGCGCCGCGTACACAAGTCAACACCCTGCCCACAAAGCACTCTGTGTTGCAGGACGAGTCCGCAGACTCCGACGGCCGTTACACCTTGGAGGGCCGTTTGTTGCAGGTTGCTCAGGCAGTCAGCAAAGATGACGCCGAGCGCTTGGCCGCCGACGGCAGTGCCAAGAGACGTGAGAAGGACAAGCGTCGTCTTTTCCTGCTTAACGAGGGACAGCTCGATACTAGATCTGCCCTGTACCACAAGCTCACGCCCAACGAGGTAAAGATGAGAGAGGACAGCGCCAAGCAGCGCAAGAAGCTCGTTCAGAGCAACCCTTCGCTGCACATCAGTCTCACCCGTCTGGCTGTCCGCAACATCCCCCGCAACATCGGCGGCAAGGAGCTCAAGGAGTTGGCTCGCAAGGCCTGCGTCGAGTTCGCCACAGATGTCAAGGAGGGCAGACGTCAGCCCCTGTCCAAGGAGGAGAAGGTCAGAAGCGCAAAGGAGGACAAGGAGGCTGAGCACGACCGCAAGCTCAAACGCAAGGGTATCGTCCGCCAGGCCAAGATCGAGTTTGAGAGCCGCGAGGGCACGAAGGTCCCCGAGGCGAGCGGCGGCAAGTCCCGCGGATACGGTTTCATTGAGTACTCGTCACACCGCTGGGCGCTCATGGGTCTGCGCTTCCTCAACGGCTACCAGATGGAGAATGAGCACGGCAAGAAGCAGCGCCTGATTGTCGAGTTCGCTATCGAGAATGCCTCGGTTGTCGCTCGTCGCAAGGCCAATGAGAAGAACCTGGACCGCAACAAGCCCAACTCCCAGGCGGCTCCTCAGGCCGCGCAGAACGGGAAAAAGGGCGGCAAGTTCGACAAGACGGCCGGCGGCAAGGAGCTACCCAACATGGCTTCTATCAAGGACCAGAAGAAGGGCAAGAAGGGAAAGAAGGGAAACATGAACAAGGGACCCAGGGCGGAGAAGGAGGAGAACGGAGAAAAGTCTAGTGACAAGACGCCCGCGAGCAAGGTTGACCGTGAAGATGTCAAGCCGCTGCTCATTGCGAGGAAGCGACTGATGAGGAAGAAGAAGGCTTCATCCCGAGGCTAGGGTATTCGATCAAAGGGCAGTTCTTGTGTGGGGAAGATAATTATGGGCGACTTGTTATTTGGATGTTTCATGCATCACAAAGGTTATTCAAAAGTATCGAAATTCAAATTTACACGGTAAATACTCTCTGCTTCATCGTGAACTTACCATCTTTATGCTCATTCAGGTAAAATGACAAGTTGGCGTGATGTTGAAGTAGACTTCGTACGCACAAGTAGTACGCGCGGGTTCCTTATTAACAAATTGTCTATATACCTACACGGCAAAAACAAACCCCGGTTCCTTCCACGCGCGCCTTTAAAAATAATGGACAGGTGTGATGTGAGTGTGACACCACCGCACGCAGTATTCCGAATAGCAAACTTTCTCTCTACCAGGAACGCCGATATGCAATGCTTGGCGGGAAAAAAACAATGATGACGCCTCCCTTCCAAAATCCC
This sequence comes from Colletotrichum tamarilloi, assembly GCF_030869305.1. Classification (NCBI taxonomy): domain Eukaryota; kingdom Fungi; phylum Ascomycota; class Sordariomycetes; order Glomerellales; family Glomerellaceae; genus Colletotrichum; species Colletotrichum tamarilloi. The sequence goes on from NW_026849452.1 coordinate 174,877, forward strand.
ATTTGAATTCACAAACATCGGCGGCGATCCAAGTGCACTCTTGCCCTTCCTCAAACCTCTTCTTCCGGATCTGTACCGCCGTCCCTCCTCTTCTTCTTTACCCTGAAAAAGTCGCCCAGCGTATCACTTAGGCTCCGCTGCCTTCCAGTGACTTGTTCACGAGAGGCGCTCTCGCCCGCCGTGCGACTGCGCTCCGCAATGCCACCGTCCTGATCTTCCCCTCTGCTTACTAGATTTTGCCTCTCGGCGTCGACATCTGCGCCCTCGCTATTGTCTTCGGGCATGAAGAGGCTCGCTCTGATGCTGGAACGCAGCCGACGCACCGACGGCCTACGCAGGAGCGGACTCTCTGCGTTCCTGAGAAGAGTGTCCTTGACGACGGCACTCACGGTAGAGGAGAGAGGGGAGGGGGAGAAGAGGGGCCCTGGGTAGTTGTGGCTGTGAGGTCGGGGTGGTAGTGATGTGCGTGGTGTAACGGGTCTGTCTGTTGGGTTTGTAGGATATCTAGGTTGGATCTGGCCGTCGTAGTAAGGCGTTGTCGGCTCTGACGGGGAGAAGCCGAAGCCGGGGAATGTATGGATAGACTCGTCTGATATGGTCCTGACGCCTGGCGGGGGAAGGATTTCTTCTGTCGCCGAGTTGCTCCAGGGGTTGGCTAATAGCGGTTCTGACTCGGCGCCCGTAATGTTTCCCGCTGAAGCCGCTGTAGGAACGCGAAGGGTTGGAATGCCGGAGTCACGCTGTAAACTGAACGGCTTTGACCCGTTGTTTACGTTGTTCCCGTTTGAGGCTCGAGACGACCGGCGTGAGATTGACGAGGGAATGGAGGTGGAAGAAGGTGCGAGCGGTTGTGTCGGACTGTAGCCGTCTTGCTCAGCCAGGCCAATGGTCTCCTCCACGCCATCCACATCAGACATGCCATCATCCATGTCTTCCTCAACTCTACCACTAGTAATGAGGAAGACGCCAAAGAAGGTAAGCAGGCAGCCTCCAACGAATTTCCCAGCTTGCTCAGCTGAGGTTCTCTCAAAGTCGCGGTAGAGCACGGCGCTGCCAATGATGACGCTAAGAGTGAAGAGAACGAACTGGATGGGGATGACTTGGGTCGAGCTGAATCTCTGAAGTGACTTGTTGACGTAGCGCACCTGCATCACTGCCGTGAAGAGTAGGATGAAGATCAGTGCCCATGCGACGGGGGTCTTGAATGCAGCCAGGAGAGTCGTTGATAATATTGAAGACAAGCCCTTGGTCGAAAGAGCCGTGAAACCGCCTAAAAGAAACAAAGATTAGGATATCATCGTTCGTACGCCCGTCCAACGCGGGAAGTACATACCAAATAATCCCACCAGGCCCAGATCAATCAGGATAGTCCGGTGACCGTACCTCGGGCTCGCCCACATTAGGATGACAATCAGCGAGATCGTTACCGCCAAGTATATTTCGAATGCCAAAGTCGTGATCGCGTCCCACACATCGTCGGGGTCGAGCTTTGTCTCCTCCTGCTTGGCACTCAAAACTACAACGACTACTCCCGCCACGGCGATGACGACACCACCAAAGTCGCGCCGCCTGAACTTCTCGTTGAATAGTATCGGCGCAATAATGCAGTTGGAAATCAGGGCGACGACGCCTAGGGGCGACACAATGGAAGCGGGCGCGAAGCCGTACGCCAAAAAGTTGCCCAGCTCGCCCAATGTAATCAGGATCTGACCCGCCCACCAGTACGGCGACTGGAGATATGTCGAAGGGGCCTTCTCCTCGTCGCCGGAGTAGTCGGAGCCAGCGGACTCTTCGGAACGGAATGATCTTCTCAGAGGCTCGGATTCGCCGGCATCGTGGTCCGTAATCTGCCCGTTCTCTGGTAAGTCTCCATCTGTATCTCCTCCTCTTCCACCTCCGCCAACGGATCCATATGGCCCCGTCTGGCCTCCACTCGGCGCATGCTTGAGAGCCTCTTTCGCCCTACGTCGGACCCGGATGCGTTCACGGTGAAGTCGAAGGTGGGCGTATCGCTGGACGTTGAGGGCGAGTGCGATAAGGACGTTGCCTACGATGGCGGTGATGATGCCGATGAGGGAAGACCAGTTCTGCAGGTCCTTTCCATCGTCGCCCGGTCGTGCCGCTGGCTCGGCAGCGATGACCGCATCGGCGACCGTCATGACGACTCGCTGGGTCGTGTATGTCGAGGCGAGGTTGAGTGGTATAATATCGTATCGCGGTCGGTCGGATCACAAGCTAATTTTTCGAAGCAGCTGGGGGTTTTTGGTACTAGTTTGGCGCAGGCTGGAGATAATGATGACGGCGCGAATTGAGTCGCCTGTCATCCAAGCGCGACGGATGGTTGGACACGGCCAAGACGCAATATCATCTGGACGGCGCAAATAATGAGGGGGAATAGGGACCTCAAGCTCTGCGGGAAAGCAAATCGTCGTAGCCGGCCATGAGGATTTGCGTCAAGAATAGGATTTTAAGGCAATTGTCGTAATGTTGGAAGGATAAAAGATAGCTCATGGGAGGTAGGCAGTAAGAAGGTACTTAGGTACGGGACTGGAATAAGATGGATCAATCAAGATTTTAGTACAGGCGTTTAGCAGCCGCTACTCCGTACTCCCGTTCGATGAGGTGTGAGCCTGTGAGGTACTGCTACTTGGGTGACGCTCCTCCTGCCGCGACTTTCTCCTCTTCTGGGTCCGACACTCAGTTTCGACACATCGGTCGACAATACAGGCCCGACCCGACCCTGACGCGCGGGTCTGGGCATTTTGGGAGCATGAAAGTGAAAGCACGTTCCCACATTCAATCAGAGGGGCAATCAATCCCCCGGTCAAAGAGCCCCCAAAACTACGTTCCTCTCAAAGGAGGTCCCTGAAAGAATCAAAGACAGCGAGCATTGAAAGGTGGGGCCCGGATTGATTCTATTAAAATGTAAAGTGTGGCTCAGGCGACATGTGGGGGTTTCCAGGCTTTCAGCATTTGCTGCTCAATGCTGTCATTTCGTGGGCGGTAGAGAAAATTGCAGGCACCTCAGTCGAAAGAGCTCCGAACAATAGTGATCTTGGCATGTGAGAGCAAAGTGTTCCAAGTATTTTGGTATCTCTAGGTTACCTTAGTCCCGTTCATTCTCTAGCAGCCACACCGAGCAAAGAGTACTAACTCTAGCCACAGCTTCAAGTGGGAGGGAGGTACGGATACCTTTTCTCAGGCACTCGCCGAGTCGCCAGAGACAGCGGCTCGCTTGGAACGTAACCGGCCGGGGCAACCGGGCCAAGCCTCGGGGTCCATCCGCGTATCCGCATTCTTCTGAGCCGACGTATTCGTAGTTGTTATCGGGGCGCCTAGTGCCTCGTTTAAACGATTGAGCAGTGCACCCTGGCCACTTACCAGAGTTCGCCATCACACGTGCCTGCCACTGCTGCCAGCCTGAGCTATGCCTCAGCCATGGACGGGCTGTGGCTTGCGCGTTGGACCCGGGCTTCTCCTCCCGCCGTGTGCCGTCACCATGCTCTCCACCAATCCCAGGTTGTTGGGAAATTGTCGGAACTTCAGAGTCTCCGACCTATCAACTGACTGCATACCTGCTTGCAGACCCCGCCGTTCCCCGATCGCCACTGTCGGGTGACCTGATCTTAAGTCGACAACGTCGTCATTTTCATCGACTGTTGTTCCGTCAATTGATTCCGCAAACAACATCCCATCTTCTCCTATGTAGGCCTCGCGCCTTTGACTGGCAACCGAAGGCAAACTCGCCAACTGTTTACGACCAACAGTAGAATCCATTCAACAACGCGTCTCATCAACTGAGACGCAGACGCGCGAAAGTCATTGACTTATAGCCTCGAAACACACCCGACAATCCATCTCATCTTAACCATGTCGAACGGCAACTCTTCAGATAACGTCTTCGTCCGCTTTAAACAGAAAGTCGACGACCACGTTGCATCGGCCTTCCAGCGGTTCCTGGGCATTCCTTCGGCCGTATCACGTCTCAACAGCTCATGGCCGGAACCGCCTCTGCCATCCCGTGAAAAAGAGCTTGGGGACACAAGGCCACTCACCGACAACAACACCAACTTACAGCCCCGTGTGTCATCCACGCAGCACCCGCACCCCACCGTCTTTGACCTCTTCGGCCCCATGTCGTCCATCTCAGCCCTCTTCAAGGCCGAAGAGGTCACCGAGTCTCTGTACCAGCTCATGTGCTTCTCGTTCATCATCGATTCGCCCTATTCACCATTACGACTCCATGATATGCCGCAGCCTGTGCCTCGGGATCTTCCCAACGGGGAGGACCCGACCTTGTTCGGATTCGAGGATGCGTTTGAGGATCTGCTTATGGTGAGCAGCGGTCAGGATCTGCCGGATATTTACGAACGTGTCCGCTTCAAAAAGGAAGTTCGCGACTCATTCCCTCATGGTCTGCCCCCGATGCTTTGGCTTCACCAGCTCACTCGCCAAGGTCTGTGGGATGGATGGGAACCAAGGCCAGAGGTGTTGGACAGGGCCGTGAGTGAGCGTTGGCAACGGTGGTTGCAAGAGCAGAACGACCCATTCAAAGACCAAAGGACACAATCTTCCCGAAATGACTCGGCCCCGGAGGAGAGGCGGAGGTCTGTCACGGAAGAGAATCCGGCACAGGAGTCCTCAGTTCGCCCCCCACAGGACCACGGAGAGACGGAGGAGGGTTCATATTTTTCGGTCATGGGGTCAGCTCGTCTGAACACCTCGCGAGAGACGTCTACATCAACGGCGCCGACCCCCAGAAACTACTCCTCGACGAAGGATCTCTCACCACAAGGTCTACCCCAAGGATGGCGCGTCGTCGAGAAGGTGCAAGAACGGGAGGACGGCAAAGGAAACGTACACATCACCAAGACTATCACGACTTACAACGAGAGTGGCGAGGAGGTTGGTAAGCAGACGGAGAGACAGTCCAACTACACTTGGTCGGCGAGCTTCTCGACCGGCGGCTACAAAAACAGGGGCCGTGACCAGCGAGAGGACGATGGTATTGAGGACAAGGGCAGCTGGTTCTGGAAATGAAGCTGGATATTTTGGGTCTTCTCTGTTTTCACATCATGGCTTGGGGAGTTTCATTGGGTTGTAACTGGGCTGGGAAACGAATGGAATTTGTAAGAAAACGCCGAACCAAGGATTTTATTTGTGTACAGGTCGGGCGAAAATTCAACTTTCTGGAAAGTCAAATCCAACGAGAACACATTGTGCGACAAACAAATCTCTTCTGATGTAACAAGACTCGCTACTCTGACTCGTATTACTTGGCAGCTGGAGATGTGTAACCTTTCGAGGTCCATGGTCGAGGGCTTCAAGTCTTCTTTGACAATACATGACATCTTTGCTTTGCTAGTTGCAGGATCAATATAATTAGGATCTAACATTCAAGTGAAATTACACTAAAGAACAGCCACAGTACAATGACAGGGCATATGTCTCATGGCCCAAAATTCGTTGGCAACCTCGGTGGACAGGGTAACTTGACATTCGAATTGGGTCTGTGATGTGTACTCAAGACGCTTATCAGGATCGCTACAACTACACCAAGTATCGACACCTGCAGACTCACACACAAACTATAACGGGACCAGAGTCACCACCTGGAATAAGCATTCTCAGATAACCCATTCCATCACGATTGTTGCCCTTTTACAGGTGAGATGAATACACTTCTAGCATCCTGTCTTTGCGAAAAGTACATAACCACAACTTGGTCCGGTATTGCTTATCATAGTTGACGCTGTTCGTCTCCAAGTGCTGCGCTTCACACAACCAAGGCCGTAAATCTGGACATCACCTAGCTTGTTCCATTCGACCATATAGAAGGGTCACGGGACACTCATCAGTCACATTTCACCGGCTGTGGGCGTGGATGGGCCGTTCCAGCTCTATGAAAGCGACGCCGGCCCTCGACTGCTCCCGACAATGGCAACGTTATGAAAGCTTCAACATCTGTGGCCGCGTTGTGTAAACTACGCTCAGAGGTAGACAAAGTACCAGTGTTTATTGGCCTGCGCTTCCTTCAGAGGCTTATTATGAGAAGGTTCCCCATTCTAGGTTGACTATTGGTGCTTATCACAGCTCACCCTTATGAAGCATTTCTTAACACAATCTCTTTGGATGTATATACATGACCATCTGAGTACCTTGTTATTGAGGGATAAAATTCTTTGAAATTTACAAGTACAAGAATATAGTTTTGATAAAACAGTATAGTGCCTACCTACCACTTAACTTAATATGCTTTATTAAGCTTGCCATGAGAGAAGGATGACTGTACTGCTGACTGCTTCCCATCGTGTGCACAAGCATCAGAAGCTTCATATTCTGAATTAGTCTGTTTCTTGACAGTGCTTTGAACTCGGTCTGACATCGAGGAGGGCAAAACCTTCCCCAATGGATCAGTAGGTCCTCGCCCCTTTCCGGATACTCAGGGTTCATGCAGCTCGAGCGCTTTCTTCGAATCATCACGTCAGTACCCTGGTCAACCTTTACGCATGACTTAGTCTGGATGACGGAAAGAGTAACTAAGTTTTCTAAAGATCGGTGTTTTATCTTGCCATTCCTTCTTGAGGGCGGACACCCAATCTTCGACACCATTCGTCCCCAGCCAGTCGTCCACATCTCGCCTCTCCTAACCCAAACAGCCGGCCCAAATACCAAAAGTCTCATTAGCTCTCATGAAGGATTTTCTTTTTGTCACAGGGCACCATCCTTGGCGTGATGGACCCAACGGAAATTCAAATCCTTCCAAAGCCAGACAGCCGATTAAGTTTTCGAAGAAAAATCTCGCGAAGAGATTCTCTCCACCCCTTTTCCGTCGTCTTCATGTTCGATATGTAAAGGGGGGGCGGGGGGCGTTTATACTTCACGAAGGTTCTTATGCAGCTAATTCCCGTCTCTCCATTCTATCACGCCACACATTGGACCGAAACTTATCATAGGCGATTCGCAATGAGCAAGTTTCCTACATGGCTAGCAACGCTATCTAACAAACCACCGAACGCTTCACAAGCCTCTAGAACCCGAATCAACGGCACAAGTGGCACACCGAGCCTTCCCTCTAGACTCTAGCCACCTTAGCTCTCCATCGCTCCCTCGTTCCCGCGAAGCCAGCCGGTCCTCCCCGTGATGATCCGATGTTTACGGTTTACCTAGTCACCCAAAGTAAGGTAGGAAGAGATAATAAAGCCCTTCCGAACACACACACGCACACCAAAGGGAGGTAGAATGTACCTTGCACTATACAATGCAAGCTTGGGAAGCCGTTGCCAATAATCAGGTGTTCCGGTTCACCAAGTTCGGTTTCGCAGTTGAGGGTGTCGTGCGCAAGAATATCTCGTCATTTCCACACTAAAGTAGTTTCCAGCAAAGGAGACCAAGACTACTGTAAGTAAGTAATGAACACCATCGCCAACCCAACCAACAGAAACCCTCGGAGAATCGGAAGGGAAACAAAACCAAGGCGGACGGACGGGGGAGAAGGAGCCGGCGTCAAACTGTCAACCGGTTGATTCTAATCTCTTCTCTCCCTCCTCCAGAGGAGTCCAAGACTCCCAGACCACATACCCTACTAGTAAGCCAACGCTCGGCATTAGCGTGTTTTCCTGTTTCTCCACGAGCGGCCCCCAAAGCACCGCAGACGTAAGTTGAAGCGGTCTAAACCAAAGTCAGATAGTTCAAGAAATGTCCCTCAGGGGGTGGACTGCGGCACACGATCAATCAATACCCTCTCGCTCTCCAAAGAAGATCCACGCAGGAAGCTCATGCATCTATCTCGGCTTCTTCGCGGCGCAAGAAAACCTCGGTGGGATGCTGCGTACGCAGCATGTGAAGCCACGGCCTAGTTTTCAAGTCCTGCTAGATGTAGCTAAATTTCTCTGGTCATGAAACAGCCCAAATATCGAGCAGGATCGTCACAAAGTCCCCATCACTCGGCACCACTTTGCCCCCTTCATCGAGACGCCATTGGCGTTGCCTCAGAGTAAGACATTCCCATCGAGCTATCTCGGGGACAGCTCCGATGGAATCCCTGAAGAAGAAGAACGCGGGTTGCGATATCCGTACGGAGTACCTACCACCGAACCAGTACCACGACTCTAAAGCACACGGAACAGGCGAACAGACACAGCCTACTTGACAGCTATCCGTGGACCCGCGGTCTACATTGACTTTGGTCCAGCAGCTTTTTAGGCTGTTAGTTGCATGGTGGCGCGGCGGGCTTGCGTTAGTCACGAGGCTACGGGTACCTTAGCAAAGCCCAACAGTCGTCGTTGAGACGTGAGGGGGGGCCACAGACCGGAAGTCACATTATGCGGGAAATTCCCTCTCAAGTCGTCTCATAAGAGCTGTTCTAGCTCAGGCGGTTCTTCAGTCACGTCTCTCTCTCGTATCGCCAGACGCTCCCCAAGAAGAAGTGGCGGCGGGCAACAGAGAGCTTCAAGCTCCCGCAACTGCTAGTCTGCCTCGTGAGTTGTTGGCCGAACTGGCAAGGGCCCGTTCAGCGGCGAGCAGCAGGGACACCGTCCTGATGCCGACGACGAACCCCATCGACAAGATTGCGGGCCAATTTCCATCGCGATAAAAAGAGAACACGAAGATGCAATCCTGGACATGTCTGTCGATGGTGGCTTGCCCACTTAGAAAGGGCCCCTCACCCCCCGGCTTCTCCCGCATCCCAAGCCAATATCCTCCGAATTTGGGGCGGACGATCCATCGAATTTGGCCGAAACAGGTCGATCCTTCGCATGGGGGACGTGAAGGGGAGTAGAAGCCTGAAGGGAAGACTGTTCCGCCCACGCCGCGCTCCAATAGTTTTCCTCGACCCCGGCGATGAATGCCGGCAGTTGCGCGAGCAAATACGGCACCAACATGCAAACACAACATTCTCTGTTCGGGTTCCCCATCAACGACACGACCGGCGTCGTCTTCATTGTCTGTGCGGGGGGCTCGAATAGTTCAGCCAGTCTGTCCGTCAGTCTGCCTGCGAGCGGGTTTTGGGCATCAAGCCGTCCCGAGACATACAATTCGCCAAACACCAACGGGCCGGATGCGCACGGCCAGAGTTCGGGCTGTCAAGGGTGCCAGGGGGATTTCGTTGGTTGTATCCGACAAAGGCAGACCCCAAGCAAGTGTGATATCGAATGAGATCAGATATCAAGATGACCCTGCAGGCCATTGTCGACGTCGTCACCGCGTTTGTGTATATGCAGTACGTATATTCAAACGCTCTCGCATCAGATCTGCTCTGGGAACATCCATAGGCCAGCACAGGGAACAACGTTGGTGGCGTCAGGTCCAGATCGGGCGGTTTATCACCGCCCGGGATATCAGACACAATGGGGAAGTATCATGAGAGCAGAAAGTGAGACCAGAGAGATAAGAATAGCCGCCGCTGGTTCGACCAGCGTCAGACGTTCAACCTCATGGTCTAGCCTTGGCTGACGACTGACGTGGTGTTGCCCAAGTATTCGTAGAGGACTGCTACTCTAGGGCAAGGATCGACAGACCCGAGTCTGAGCGCCGGCGGAGAAAACTTTTCTCTCCATCCCACAACTACCTCCTTCATCTTTCTGCTGATCACTACCGTCCGAGCGTTAGCGGACAAAGTTTGACAGGACTGCCTCTGGGAACGTTACGCGCTGGTTTGTAGGAGATTGACAAAGAACCTCTGGGTTGTGCCTAGCTCGTCGATGGACCATCCGAAGGTGGGCGTCCGAAAGCCATATGTCGCTCCCGGGATCGACGGCTTTGGGGGCCGGAGGATGCCCGGGTCGTTTGGAGCATCGATGAGCCGGATCCTCTCTGACGGACGCGGCGATAACCTTGGTTTGCTGTCGCATCGCTTACACGCTGCGTCGGCGATGTCCCCATCATCTGCACTCGATAACTCGGTATATATGCCGTCTGTATAAGAAGAGGCTGGTATGCGTCGACGTGATGAAACTCCAACGTGACAGATGAACAGTGTCGGAAACTGCGAGAGACGGACGAGAAAGCGATAGGAAAAGCGCTATAATAGAAAAACTGCTATTGCAGATATGGACTGCTAGAAGCACGGGCAGAACTCTGGGTCCAAGCAACGCGGAGTTTGACAGGGAACATCATTCGATCCGCGATACCACTTCAACGGTCGCCTGTTTCTGGAGAGGGATTGCTTGCCGACAAGGCCTCACGGCGCTCAACTAGGCAGAGCAGATGAAACGACGATCCATTTCTGGAAAGCTGGGCCGCTTGCCATCCAGTGGCAGCATGGCCCGAGTCTGGCTTTCCATTGTGTTCAAGACTCAAAAGCGACAGACTGGATGCAGCCGGACACATCAACACCGGGACTGCAGACGGCACATGAGGAGCCGGCGCCGGTCTGGATAAGCTATCGGGATCTCCCCTGCTCGGGGCGCGGTCGTAATGCGGTTGAAACTCTCGATCGATGACACGATTGCCTTGAAGAATCCTCGCCGTAGTGTTAGTGTAGCACCTCCAGTCTTTGCAATAAGATCGACCGTATTTCTAACACAGCGGTCAGAGGAAAATTAGTCACGTTTGGGTAATCCGCGGACGGCACTGATGAGCCATGGGTGTTGAGAAGTGAGCTGGTGATTGTGGCGTGATGCTGGAAGCATGTTGGGACTTGGGAAGATTGTGGTTACGAGACGACCAGTCGAGAGTCCAAGCTTCTCTGCCAGAATTGACAGCTACCTAATCAAGAGCAGTGAACGCGAACCCGTCTCACCAGCATCTCCCCAGATGGAAGTAGAAGAGAAGTGTGACACTCGGTTCACCTGTTGGTGGTTTGTGCCTGAAGTTGGAAAGGCCTAAGTTTGGTGTAATGATATGTATCCGTACAGAGTATTGTACGATGATTGCTGCCTCGACCTAGAGACTTCGTCCACACTGTGGGATGGGTGTCCTCTGGCCCAACAGAATTGCTGAGGATTGGGTTATTGTATCTCACGGCGATTCCCAGTGGTGATACAGGTATGGAGTAGGTAGAGACTGGCATTTTGGCAATATGCTCATGCATGCACGGCGTAGCGTAGGCCGCGAAAACAGGCCATCTGGCCTTCTCTTGGGCTTCCATGTAAGCTTCGCGGGACCTTGCAGACTCGCAAGGCCGATCAGCACTTCTTTGAGGGCATCGGCAGCACGCAGCTAGCAGTTGGACCGTCACACCGACTGACGAATCTGTCGTTAGCTTATGCTGCTGCAACGATGTGCTCGATGCCTAGCTGTGGCACAGTGCAGGGTCATGTATCCCAGCGAGTCCTCCAGGGTACGCGGGGGTTAGGACTGAAGCGGCGGCCATTACACTGTTTAACTCCATCGTTTTGCATTACTAGAGGATTGCCGCAGTACATGTAGACGCTACCCTGCCCTCGAATTCCGCACTGTTCAACCTCAACCCTTTTCTCTCCCATCCTTTCCTCCATTCCACCCTCTCCCTCGTCAAGGGATCGCCAGAATCGCAGTTTCGACAGCTTGTTGGTAGGCTGGTGTTACTGTCTGGAGGTAGGCAACCCACTCTTGTGCGTGGGCGCCGGGAGTCTTGCCATCGCGGAGATGGCGGTGGATGTGCCGGAGCACTCGAGAGAGCTTTCTGATGGACTTCCAATGCTGTCTAAGGCGATTATCCTCGAGCTGTAGGAGGAAGCCGAGGCGCCATATCG